>NC_134689.1:251922094-252222094 GCF_050947455.1 Rhinoderma darwinii | reverse complement strand
CCGGTCTTAACCAGTTCAGGACCGGGCTATTTTGTGCCTTCAGGACCAGACACTGTTTAGCCCTTTTTAGCATGTGTTAGTTAAATGGCTATAACATTTTTATTTGTTGGGCTAACGACGTGATTTTTGCAACGTTTTTTTCCGTAGACAATGCAGGTTTCTTTTTTTTATCGTTTTTATACACACCTTTTTTGCTATTTTAGAATTTTTATTCATAAAGTTTGAAAATAATAGTAAAAAAATAAGATTTTTTACGTTTCAGCTATTTTTTTTTGATAATAACATAGTTTTACCCTAAAATATAACTTTTATTTGTGATCGTCATCGTCTACCGTAAATTTTAATATATTACATGTCTATATTAGGGTAATTGGGTCAGCGCTAGCGCTACAAAAATGATTGGCGGAGGGGAAAGTTTTTTTTTGCACTTTACTTTACTATTTTTTTTATTACTGTGGTCTGTCCCTCAAAGGTCAAAAAAGACCTTTGGGGAACTTTATATATATTTTTTCTTTCTTCTACACCATGTTTTTCCACTGTAACTGGAGCTGCACAGTTACAGGGGAAATCGGCCCTCTCATAGTGACGATTGTCACTAATAGGGCTGTGCTGGGTCTAGTTAGACCCAGCAGCAGCAGTCTGTCGGTAATGGCACCCGGCGATCATGTGACCAGTCACATGATCACCGGGAGGAATAGAGACAGCGGCGCAGCCGCTGCCTCTATTCCTATACACAGCATTCATTGAGCACTGTGTACAAATCATCAGAGAAGACAGAAGAAGCGAAAGTCACTGACAGCCGGAGACCCGACATTCAGCTGCCCGATCTCTCGGGCAGCAAGTTAAAACCCGAGGCGTAAAAAGTCTATGGCTCGGGTTTTAAGGACCTTGACCGCTGTCCGTAAAAATACAGCCAGCGGTCGGGAACCAGTTAAAGGGCAAGCGCGCACACATGTTAAGAATTAACTAATTACTCCCAGACCACCCTGGACTATAAAAAAGGGCCCTGCCCTTTCAGTCCTTGCCTGAGTGTTATTTGTATTCCTCTGTTATTCTTGCAAATGATTCCTTAGTCGTATCCTGTTCCCTGTGTTCCCGTGCCCTGCTACCTGTATCCCGTGCTGCATTTGTTCCTGCGCCCTCTCTAGTGTTGGAGTCGTGTTGTGCCATTTGCTACGCCTGCTGTCTTACACAACGTCTGGTGTCATCTGCCACGCCCAGTACCTTCTGCCATGTTTCGCATTACCTGCCATCAAAGTACCATCTGTGCCCAAGCCGCTGCTACTGTCTGGACTATTACAGGTACCCTTGTGCTTGTGCTTTGTATAGTACGCTGTTGCTTTGCCAGCTGCTACCTCGCTACGGCGGTGCGGCCGTTAGTCCACATACCCACAGTTCGTTAAAGTACGCTCACGCCATGGATCCCACTAATCAACCCAAGACCATGACGACATCACAAGTCATGTGGGCATATATGCTAGACCTCCGGACCAACTCCTCCAGGCGGTGAACTTTATTGCACATCGGCTGGATACGCAAGCTGCAGCCTTTACGGCACCTGCTCCTGTTGCTCCTACTACAACACCTGGCAGTACAGATCACCAAATCTCTCTGCCATTACGACGGAGACGCGAGGACCTGCAGGGGATTGCTGAACCAATGTCAGATCCAATTCACTCTATATGCCAGACCATTTTCTACCGATGGTGCAAGAATCGCATTCATAATCTCTCTCCTTACTGGCAAGGGCGAACCCCATCTGGGAACGTGGAGGAACAGAGACCCGTGACTGCGTTTCCTGCAGACATTCCGCACAGCATTTGAGGAAACTGGGTGAGTCTCTTCAGCAGCCGCATCCCTGCTAACCCTTCGCCAAGGAGACACCTTAGTGGTCGAGTACTCCATTCAGATCCGTAACCAGGCGGCAAAGATGCGGAACCAGGCGGCAAGGATCTGGAACATTGAAGCCTTAGTGGCTATATTCTGGCAGGGTCTAGCCTCCGATATCAAAGACGAGCTTGCCACTTGAGATCTGCCTTCTACGCTAGATGACCTCATTCTTCTAGCCATCCGGATTGACATGAGGATCCAGAAATGGTCTCAAGAGATTTGCCGGGTCAAGAAATTGCCTAGGCTGGCTCCTGCATTCCAGCAACCCCTGCTGCCTTCATCCGCGGTTCCACCTGAGGAGCCTATGCAAGCAGACGGTCTCAAATAGTCTGTCCAAGAGAAACAACACAGATGCACTTCGAGACTCTGTATTACGGCCTCGGATTACATTGTGTGTGTTTGTGTCCCCAAAAGCCAAAGAGACTCCAGCGCCTAGGATTGGCTGGAGAGACAACCTTAGGTGGAAAAGGACTAAATAATAAATTATCGGGGGCGTGGCTTAGCTATGGAGCCGTGAGCACGCGTTCTGGGGGAGCTCCGCATCAGCAGCTGAATACCAGCCATCTTTCCCGGGTAAACCCGGCAGGCGATGCCAGGAAAACGAAGGGGAACCTGCCCTGGAACTTCCCGGTCCTTACCTCGCTCCTCTGGCCGTTGTAAGAGCATGGAGCGCTTCCTTTCCTCCTCGCAAACGGCCGCGGACCAGCGAGCAGCAATGGCGGACGCATTGCCGCCACATCCGGCCACAGACACCCTGGTTCCTTCTCCTCCTGCTCCCCTGTTACAGTCAGCACATGCGGCCACGACTGCCGATACGAGTCCTCCCTGCCGCAGCACTCAGGATGCGGTAAGCTTTGTCTCTCCCCTCAACATGTCCTCAGTGAGAGATTTGCCCGCCATTATACCACACACATATGCCCCTGAAGTTCAGGCTGGGCCATCTGGCTTACACGCTGACCTACAACTACTGAGGGAGATGATACAAGCCCTCCCCACCCGGCAGGATCTTGACTCTCTGGTGTCCAGGGTTGAGCAGGCACATCAGCAAGATATAGCTGATCTGCGTCAGGATGTGATCAGAATAGACTCTAGGGCGCTTACATCTGAAAATACTGTGTCTGCCATTGACTCTAGAGTAACTGCGTTGGAAAGAGCTGCCACGGACACTAGAACACATTTACAATCCTTGGCGCTTCAGTTAGATGATCAGAACAGAGGACGCAGAAACAATGTACGTCTGAAGGGCCTTCCAGACCTCGGCCCACGAGATGAGTTGGCGACTAGAGTATCTATTATATTCAACAAGCTCACTAGTCGACCATCAGAAGCGACTTTTCTCCTAGATCGAATTCACAGAGTTTCGCGCCCAGGCCCGCTCGATTTGTCCTCTCCTCGCGACGTGTTGTGTCGCCTTCACTATTATACCGACAAAGAGGCAATTATCCGGGGGGCATGGTCTCATGGGCCGGTCTCAGTTGAAGGAAGTACGGTTACTATATACCCTGATGTCTCCCCACGGACACTTTATATGAGACGGCTCCTACATCCTCTGCTTGAAAAAATCAAGTCCGCAGGCGCCACTTATAGATGGGGACACCCGTTCCATGTTGTCGTGAAGAACAACTCTGGCTTCTACCTCCTGCGCCACTCCTCGGATCTTGAGGGCCTATTTCGTTTTCCTCAGATCGAGCCGTTCCCAGTCCCGGATTGGCTAGCCCTGGACAGAATTGAACAACCTCAACGTCGTCGCCTCAACAGGACTAGCCAGCCCATACGAAGCAGATCCATCCCGGGTGCACCACATCTGCCGTTAATCGACCTCTCCCGCCGGGTCCCGCCTGAGGCTTAAAGAGGACATTCCCGCTAATATCCTTTTACTTGTCAATGTTTTGCTAGGCCGCCGGCAGCATTGCTGCTCAAGGGACTTAAGGTCGTCAAATGTTATTTTGCTCATATAATGTTTTGCTGGGTACCTAGCAAGGTTCTTTTGCAACTAAATGTTTTGCCCAGCTTTTTCATAGGATACTCAGGTTTCGTGTATAGATATAATGGCTGCAAAGGGCCTTCACTTAGCCCTCAGGAAATACGTGCTGCTTATACCGTATTAGTTTAAGTGTCAATTATAGACCGTCATATAAGGGGTGTATGTCCGAAGTTGTTTAGAGGACGAGCTATCACCTGCAGCGCTGGAGGCACTTAGACTACTGTTACCTCCCCCACCCACCCTCTTTTGCTGGTTAAATATATTAGACACAGGTTTGCGATGCGGGATATGGGGAGTTTCATATGATTCTGCTAGTCTGTATCTCTGATAATTTTAAAATGCGGTGTTTGCCAGGCATACATCAGTTGCGTGTTAATTTTCAAATCCTCTTAGCAGCTAAGAGGTCGAATTTCTGGTTGATAGACGGTTATAGCAGCCCTGAATACTTAAATAGAAGGGTGTGGCATCGCTATAGGTTGTTCATAAGAGGTCATGGCTATTAGCACAGGTTTTGGGCTAACCTTCCTTGGCTATTAGAAGCTGAGAGATGCACGTCGGTTCTATCATTGCTTGTGCCTCCATCGCCTCCCCATTGGTAGGCGATGGAAGAAATGGTTTACTGTTTGATGATTATGTATGCGGTACGGGGCTCCCCCCCCCCTCTGTGGTTTTCCAGGTCCCCACAAATTTGACAACCTTCCTTTACAGGTTTTTTTGTACCTTATAGGAGTCGGCCTTCGGGCCTCTTTCTTGTGTATCGTCTCATTCTCTTTCTTTCTTATCTTTATCTGTCCTCCTTTTGTCCTTTACTTTGCCTTCCCCTTCCCCTCCCCCTCCACCGCAGCCCAGGACAGATATGTCGCAGCACACACAAACGCACCTGACTATTGGCTCAATAAATGTCAAGGGGTTACACAGCCCTGGAAAACGATCCATACTTTTCAATTTGCTGAAAGGCAAACATATACAGGTGGCGTTCCTCCAAGAGACGCAAAAACCTTTTAAACTCTCTAACGCATGGTTCCCCAATGCATATCATAGTCTTTCTCCGGACACGAAATCCAGGGGGACAAGCATTTTGATCTCTAGATCTCTCCCTTGGGAGTTCAGGGGGTCTCGCAGTGATGAATTGGGACGGATGCTCTTGATCAAAGGCGTATTGACTCTCAAGTATACACTTTTGCCTCTTTTTACCTACCCAACTCTGGTCAATGTACAGCCCTTGTTGACTTTCTGAATGCCCTGGAGGAGTTTGGGGAGGGTACCATTGTTCTGGGAGGGGATTTCAATGTAGCGCTAGATCTCACACTAGACACTTCCGTAGGTTCTTCTTCATTCTCGAGGGCACATCTGCGCCGCATTATGAAATCATTTCACGAACACCAATTAGTGGACACATGGCGTCTCCTACACCCAGCAGATAGGGACTTTTCCTTTTACTCCGCAGTACACGACAAATATTCCAGAATTGATCTTTTTTTCGTCAAACATCACTCGCTGCATTCTATACGCTCTGCCGACATTGACTCGATTTCCTTTTCAGACCATGCATTAGTCACCTTGACCCTCTCTCTACATTCCCCTCTATACCGCCAATCTCAGTGGAAACTGAACCCAACGCTTCTTTCAGATTCAGTTGTTACTGCTGATATCCAACGTAATATAGCTGACTACTTCGCAACTAATGCCACAGAGACCATCAACCCTCGCATTATCTGGGAGGCGCATAAATGCGTGATCAGGGGTATATTTATTAAACATGGTGCCCGCCAGAAGAAAGAACGGGCGGTGGCCACGGTCCGTTTGCTGTCCGAAATTGAGGTACTTGAGATCTCACACAAACGTTCCCATGACCCGGAGTGTAGGATCGCCCTCCTCCGTAAAAGAGAGAAACTGCGAACCTTATTGATGGCTCGAGCCAAGGCTACGCTTTCTAAATGTAAACGTCATTACTACGAATATGGCAACAAAAGTAGTAGGTCTCTGGCTAGAGCCTTGCGGACCCAACAAACCCAGAATTACATACCCTCTATAGTATCCCCCTCACAAACACGGCTTCATTTGCCGTTGGACATAGCTTCCGCATTCCGGGATTTCTACGCTGCCCTATATAATACGGACTCTACCAATCCGTCTGTGGCATCCAGTGAATTCAGGTCTAACATTTCTAAATATATCGCGGATTCTGGTCTACCCGCCCTATCGGAAGATAACATTACTAACCTGGAAGAACCACTTACCACACAAGAACTCTCACACGCTTTAAAGCACTCCCGAACAGGAAAGGCACCTGGCCCAGACGGATTTACAATTCAATATTATAAAAAGTTTCTGACGACCCTAGGCCCACATTTCCTAGCCTCCTTTAATTCATACTCGGCCTCCTCCCCCATCCCTCCTGACGCCCTTAGGGCGCATATCGCGGTGATCCCCAAACCTGGGAAAGACCCTACACAATGTGCCAGCTACAGACCCATATCCCTCCTCAATACGGATATCAAATTGTTTGCAAAAATTCTGGCGGATCGTCTCGCACCATTGATTGGAGGAGTCATACATACGGACCAAGCAGGGTTCATGGCAGGTAGAGAGGCACGAGACAACACAACTAGAGCCATCAATCTGATTCACAAGGCCAAAATCTCCAATATACCTCTTATGCTTTTATCTACGGACGCGGAAAAAGCGTTTGATAGAGTTAACTGGACCTTTATGGAAGAAACCCTCTCACGTCTGGGCCTTGGATCACATATGATGGGCTGGATAATGTCGCTATATTCATGCCCATCCGCTCGAGTTCGAGTAAATGGCCTTCTCTCAGATGAATTTGCTATACACAACGGCACCAGACAGGGTTGCCCCCTCTCACCCTTGATATTTATACTGACACTAGAACCCCTTTTACGCCATATACGTGCGAACCCGGATGTGAAGGGACTAGAAACGAATACCTCAGCTAACAAGGTGGCGGCTTATGCAGACGATCTGCTTTTTTTTCTGACCAATCCAACTGTCTCCCTTCCTAAACTCATGCGGGAATTCCAACGGTATTCAAGTTTATCCAACTTTAAAATTAATTTCTCTAAGTCCGAGGCCCTGAACATCTCTCTTTCACCCCATCTTTCCGCAACCTTGAAACAATCTTTCAGTTTTAAATGGAACCCAACAGCTTTGAAATATCTTGGGGTTCGCTTAACAGCAGACCTGAGAGATCTCTTCCAATTAAATTTTCCCCCACTCCTTGCTGAACTTAAGGCAGATTGTGCCAGATGGGCCAAAGGTACCTTTACTTGGATGGGCCGTTGTACCATCTTCAAAATGAATGCTCTCCCTATATTTATTTTAAAACCCTTCCCATAGCCATCCCAACGCAGTTCTTTAAAACGGTCAATTCTCTTCAGATTACGTTTGTGTGGAATGGTAAGACTCCACGTCTTTCCCGCACGCTATTGTGCCGATCTAGGGCATCGGGAGGACTATCATTACCTGACGTCCGCACCTACTACATTGCATCTCATCTTGCTCGGGTAGTTGATTGGTGCAGACATGCGACCGTTAAGTCCTGGGTGTCTTTGGAGCAGAGTTTTTACTCAATTCCATTATCGGCCCTTCCATGGCTGCACCGTAGCCAACTCAGGCATCTCCATCACCACCCTACTATAGGCCCAACACTAGTATGCTGTTCTCTCCCCTCGGTAAGGGCATCTTGCTTGCCAATCCCTTCCTCTATGTTTCCGATACTGGGCAATCCATCCTTTTCCACTGGCTTGAAGGACCCAATTTTCCGTATATGGCAATCCTTGGGATGGTATCGTGCAGATCGGTTCTTGAAGGACGGTGAATGGCTTACTGCTGCAGACCTGGCCCAGATTGCTGATCTCCCTCCGTTGGGACACTGGCGTTCGCTGCAACTGCGACACTTTTTAACTTCTATCTCAGCCCCTATGTCCTACCAGGAGGTAAAGACTCCACTAGAGGCCCTCTGTACAGGCTCTGACTTGATTAGACATACATTGTCCGCTATTTACAAAATTCTCATGGACCCCCCAGATATGCCCACTCCTACATACATATCAAAATGGGAAGAGGATCTGGGGATATCCTTCTCCCCCACACAAGGGCAGCGTATACTCCTTATGGCTCAAAAAACTTCCATCTGTTCAAGATACCAAGAGGCAAGCTTCAAACTACTATCACGTTGGTATAGGACCCCAGCCCGCCTACATAACATCTTCCCCACAGTGTTCCCTATGTGCTGGAGATGTGGGCAAGACATTGGTACCCTCCTCCATACCTTCTGGTCATGTCCTCTCCTTACCCCATTTTGGGAAGGTATAAAAAGGGTGATAATGGAAGTCACAAATACAAATGTAACTATGGATGCGGCCTTATTCCTTCTTCATCATTGCGACATTCCAGCGAACAAGTATAAGCGTTCCCTGCTTCACTTTCTAGTGATGGCAGCACGTCATTGCATCCCACTAAGGTGGAAGGATCCATCTCCCCCACACTGTCCCTCTGGGTTTCACAGGTTAACGACATCATGCATATGGAGAACTTGACATCCGTTATTCACGACTCAAGCTCCAGGTTCTGCCAAACTTGGACCCAATGGATAGTTTTTCAGGATTCGGACTCCTATAAAGACATCATTTGAGAGCCGCATCCCTTTAATCAGCCGGAATAACACCCTGGTCTATGGGATGCTGTGGAGGGTCTCCCCCCCCCTCTCCTTCTTCTTTCCGCTTTCCCCTTCTTTCCTCATTCTCTAGATTGGGAGCCTAGCTCCAATCACACTTTGGAGATTCGTGTTCCCTTGTCGTTATTCCCTCTTTTTCATTCAGTATGCCATTATATAACAATGTACTTATTGTTTTTTCTGTACATTTGCTTTTGGATTATGTATTCTAAATGTACATTGCCTTGTTGTATGTTCCCTTTATTTTACAAAATGGACCTCTTGGGTCAATAAAATAAAGAATTTCAAAAAAAATAAATAATAAATTATCTTCCAAATTGTCCATTCCTGTGACCATAGTGTCCGGTGAGAAGACGAACTGGGTCTCTTCCTACCTGGACTCTGGGTCCGTGGCAAACTTTATCAAACAGGACTCAGTGGATCAGCTCCAGTTGCCGAGGGTTCCCTTGGAGACACCCCTGGCCTCAATGAGTGGACTTCCTCTGCCCGATCCCATTGTGTCTGAGACCAAGCCTCTGATGCTCCAAGTGGGAGCCCTTTCCTCATCTTGCCCAAAGCCGTCAATCCGGTGTTGCTGGGTCTGCCTTGGCTCCGGCTTCATGCCCCGGTCCTGGAGTTCCGGAGAAGTTCTCCAATGGGGTTCCAAATGTCTCCACTGCTGCTTGTTAGATACAGCCTGTTCTGCCTCCTATGTCTCAGTCGTTGACAGGATTACCCACTCATTTTGCAGTTTGCGGACGTCTTTTGCAAGTAGGAGGCTGAGATGCTTCCCCCACACCGGGCGTACGACTACCCGATTAAACTGGTTCCTAATGTTAGACTGCCCCGTGGACGGGTAAACACCCTCTCCTTGCCAGAGACTCAGTCCGTGTCAGACTATATCAAGGAGAACCTGGAGAGGGGTTTTATACGAAAATCCTCCTACCCGGCCGGTGTCGGGTTCTACTTTGTAAAGAAAAAAGACGGATCCCTTCGACCCTTCATTGACTACTGTGGTCTCAACCAGATCATGGTCAAAAACAAATACCCTTCGCCATTGATCTCGGAACTACTTGATCACATACGAGGAGCCAAGATCTTCTCTAAACTAAACTTGCGTGGGGCCTACAACTTAATCCGAATCCGTCAAGGTCACGAGTGGAAGACGGCATTCAACATGGGCACTATGAATACCTGGTGATGCCCTTCGGTCTGTGTAATGCTCTCCCGGTCTTCCAAGAATTAGTTAATGATAGCTTCCGAGATCCCCTCTATGTCTGTGTTGTAGTCTATCTCGATGACATATTGATTTTCTCCCCAGATACGACGACACACTGGAGTCTTGTCCGTCAAGTCCTGCTGTGATTATGAAAGAATCGTCTGTATGCCAAGCTGGAGAAGTGCACGTTTGAAAAAGTTCTCGGCACTTCTCATTGGAGGTGGACGTTTCTTCTGTTGGTGCAGGTGCTCCTCAACTAGCAAATCTCTTCATTCACTATTTCTTTAATTTGTATGGCTTGCCCCTTCATATCGTGTCTGATCAGGGGGGTTCAGTTAACCTCAAAATTCTGGAGAGCCCTCTGTAAACTCCTGGATGTGAAACTGGACTTCTCCTCTGCCTACCACCCCCAGTCCAATAGTCAAGTAGAGAGGATTAACCAGATCATGGAGAATTACCTTTGTCATTTTATCTCCATGCAGCATGATGACTGGGTACAGCTTCTTTCATGGGTTGAGTTCTCATGCAACAATTACACAAGTGAGTCCACTCATTCCACACCATTCTACATTGTGTACGGTGAACATCCAAGAATCCCTCTTCCTGTTTCGGCTACATCTCAGGTACCCGCAGCTGACTCTGCATTTGGGGACTTTCTACAAATCTGGCAACAGACCTGATCCTCTATTCTGCTGGCAGTCGATTGCATGAAGCGAAAAGCGGATACTAGAAGGAGAGAGCCGCCTCAGTATCTTCCAGGTACTAAAGTCTGGCTGTCCTCAAGGAATATCCGTCTGAAGGTGTCTTTATACAAATTTGCTCCCAGGTTCCTCGGACCTTTTGAGATCCTGCAACAAATTAACCCTGTCTCCTATAAGCTTCGGCTGCCTCCTACCCTCAAATTCCCCAACTCCTTTCATGTGTCCCTCCTGAAACCTGTGAGGCTAAACCGCTACAGTAAGACTCCTAGTTCTGCAGTTGCTCCCAGCAGTCCTTTCGATGTGTTCGAAGTTCTTAGTCGTATCCTGTTCCCTGTGTTCCCGTGCCCTGCTACCTGTATCCCATGCTGTATTAGTTTCTGTGTGCTCTGGAGTCGTATTGTGTCATCTGCTACGCTTGCTGTCTTACACCACGTCTGGTATCATCTGCCACGCCTGGTACCTCTTGCCACGTTTTGCATCACCTGCCGTCAAAGTACAATCTGTGCCCAAGCCACTGCTACTGTCTGGGCATTTGCAGGTACCCTTGTTCTTTGTATAGACTTTGCACACTGTTGCTTGGCCAGCTGCTACCCCGCTAAGGTGGTGCGGCCTAGTGGGTCCACATACCCACAGACCGTGACAGTGGCAGCCCAGGGAAGGGGGCATTATACTGTGTGCAGGCCACTAAGCAGACACTATACTGTGTAGGTTCACTACAGGGAGCAATATACTGTGTATGGCATTTAGGGGACATAATACTGTGTGGGCACAGTAGAAGACATTTGAACAGTGGTATACTTGTGTAACAGTTGTCCAAGTGCAAGTTGCACCCCTGATCAAACAGTGGATGCAGTAGGTCCCACACTATCTTCCCACTGATTGTAATGCAGGGTAAGCAGTCTGGGGGCTGTATTGTCCTGTCCTTCCCCTCATAAATACGAAAAGCATATGTGTATCCGGTCTCAGATTACATAGTTACATAGTACGGCTGAAAAGGGACGGGAAAAGGGAAGGGAAAAACTTCTACACATAGGAGCTAATACTTTTTTGTTCTAGGAAATTATCTAACCCTTTTTTAAAGCCATCTACTGTCCCTGCTGTGACCAGCTAATGTGGTAGGCTATTCCATAGATTCACAGTTCTTACAGTAAAGAAGGCTTGTCGCCTCTGCAGGTTGAACCTTTTTTTCTCCAGACGGAGGGAGTGCCCCCTTGTTTTTTGAGGAGGTTTTACATGGAACAGGATTTCACCATATTTTTTGTATGTGCCATTAATATGTTTATATAAATTAATGATGTCCCCCCTTAGTCGTCTTTTTTCAAGGCTAAATAGGTTTAATTCTTTTAATCTTTCCTCATAACTTAGATTCTCCATGCCCCTAATTAGCTTTGTTGATCTTCTTTGTATTTTTTCCAACTCCAGGGCATCCTTTCTATGAAATGGAGCCTAGAACTGAACTGCATATTCTAGATGAGGCCTCACTAATGCTTTGTAAAGTGGCAATATTACATCCCTGTCCCGCGAGTCCATGCCTCTTTTAATACACGACAATATCCTGCTGGCCTTTGAAGCAGCTGATTGACACTGCATGCTGTTATTTAGTTTATGATTTACAAGTACACCCAGATCCTTCTCAACAAGTGAATCCACCAGTGTAGCTCCCCCTAGGACATATGATGCATGCAGATTGTTGGTACCCAGATGCATAACTTTACATTTATCTACATTAAACTTCATTTGCCAACTAGATGCCCAAACACTTAGTTTGTTTAAATCTGCTTGCAATTCACGAACATCTTCCATAGACTGAACTATATTACATAGCTTGGTGTCATCTGCAAAAATAGAAATAGTGCTATTAATCCCATCGTCTATATCATTAATAAATAAGTTGAATAATAGTGGTCCCAGTACCGAAGCCTGGGGTACACCACTTATTACCGGAGACCATTCAGAGTAGGAATCATTGACCACAACTCTCTGGATACGGTCCTTCAGCCAATTCTCAATCCAAATACATCTATAATTACCTGGGGAAGACCTAGTGTAATGGCAGGAAGGAGGTGAAGGGAAAGTGAGCCCTAATCTACCCACCGCCCTGTCCCTGCCTACTTGCAACGACCCGCCCTAGGCGACGGGGTACAACTGGGCGGCGGTCCCTACGCTGTCTAAGTGCACGGGAGAACAAACAGGGAACACGCAAGGGAAGGGGCAGTAGCCCACGGAACGCCGCGAGGAAACGGAGCGGTGAATGAGTAGTCAGGACCAGGATGAAGTGGAGTATACCCACGTGAGCACGGAGAAGGAAGCAAGCCAGGGGCAAAGCGAAGCAGGTTAAGCGGAACTGCAGCAAGGCAGAAGCACGGCAGAAGCAGGCTGGAGCAAGCAGCAGTGGGGCCAGGAATCCAGAAGAATTACAAGAACTGAGGAAGAGAACACGGCAGGTAATAATGGACAGGGGGCGGAGCTAAATCCGACTGACCAGGCCGCGATAGGCTCTCCCACTCCTGAGCCTGCCACCCTGGTTGGTGGGAGCCGGTGTCAGTCTAAGAGGTCTGGCCTCAGGTGTGGATTGATTAATCCCAGGAGTATACCTAGACGTAGTACCTGGCAGATCCCTAACAGTACTCCCCCTTTTATGAGGGGCCACCGGACCCTTACTAAGAGGACCCGGTTTAGTAGGGAAGAGAAGGTGGAACCTCCTGATCAATACCCCAGCGTGAACATCACGAGCAGGTACCCAAGTCCTCTCCTCCGGCCCGTATCCTCTCCAATGGACCAGGTACTGGAGGGAGCCCTGGACCATCCTACTGTCCATAATCTTGGCCACCTCGAATTCCACCCCCTCAGGGGTGAGAACGGGAACAGGAGGTTTCCTCGAGGGGGACCAGGACGGGGAGCAGCGTTTAAGGAGGGAGGCATGGAAGACGTCATGTATGCGAAAGGATGGGGGCAGCTCCAGATGGAAGGATACAGGGTTGAGGACTTCAATGATCTTATAAGGTCCAATAAATCGGGGAGCAAACTTCCTGGACGGGACCTTAAGGCGCATGTTCCTGGACGACAACCAGACCAAATCCCCGACGACAAACCGGGGGTTAGCAGAACATCTACTATCAGCCTGAATCTTTTGTGCGCTCTGGGACGCCTCTAGGTTCTTCTGAACCTGGGCCCAGACTGTGCACAGTTCCCGATGAACATCCTCTACCTCAGGGTTATTGGAACAACCAGGGTAAACGGAGGAGAACCTTGGGTTAAACCCGAAATTACAGAAAAACGGGGAGACCCCTGACGAGTTACTGACCCGGTTATTGAGGGAAAATTCAGCAAGGGGAAGGAATGAGACCCAATCGAATTGACAGTCCGAGATGAAACACCTTAAATATTGTTCCAGGGATTGGTTAGTCCTTTCCGTTTGGCCATTAGTTTCGGGATGGAAGGCGGAGAAGGACAGATCAATCTCCAACTTTTTACAAAAAGCTCTCCAAAATAAGGAAACAAATTGTACCCCTCTGTCAGAAACTATATTGACTGGGGCCCCATGGAGACGCAGGATGTGTTTCACAAACAAAGAAGCTAACGTCTTGGCGTTAGGTAGCTTCTTAAGGGGCACAAAGTGGCACATCTTGCTGAAGCGATCCACTACCACCCACACCACCGACTTGCCCTGAGATGGGGGCAAATCGGTGATAAAATCCATGGAGATATGGGTCCAAGGTCTCTGGGGAATGGGCAAGGAACGTAGTAGGCCCGCAGGTCGGGACCTAGGGGTTTTGGACCTGGCGCAAACCTCACAAGCGGCGACGTAAGCCCTAACGTCTTTAGGCAACCCAGGCCACCAATAGTTTCTGGTAATGAGGTGTTTGGTGCCCAAGATGCCAGGATGACCAGATAGAGCGGAGTCATGGTTTTCCCTGAGTACCCTTAGCCGGCATTGCAGGGGAACAAACAGTTTGTCCCCAGGGACGTTCCCGGGAGCTGAACCCTGATCAGCCGCTATATCAGAAGCTAAATCAGAATCCGTGGCAGAAACGATTATACCAGGGGGTAAAATACAAGCAGGATCCTTCTCGGAAGGAGGATTGGCCATGAAACTACGTGACAGAGCATCAGCCTTAATATTCTTGGACCCAGCCCTATAGGTAACCAAGAAATTAAATCTGGTAAAGAATAGTGCCCACCGAGCTTGTCTAGGATTAAGCCTCCGGGCCGATTCTAGGAAAACCAGATTCTTGTGATCCGTAAGGACCGTTACCTGGTGTCTGGCCCCCTCCAGGAAGTGCCGCCACTCTTCAAAAGCCCATTTAATGGCTAGAAGTTCGCGGTTGCCAATGTCATAGTTACTCTCCGTGGGCGAAAACTTCCTAGAGAAGTAAGCACAGGGGCGGAGATGGGTGAGGGAGCTGGTACCCTGGGACAAGACGGCCCCCACTCCCACCTCGGATGCGTCAACCTCCACAATAAATGGCTCCTCTTGGTTGGGCTGAATCAGCACGGGGGCCGAGATAAAGCACTTCTTGAGGGTCTCAAAGGCCTGGACGGCCTCAGGGGGCCAATGGAGGTCATCAGCACCCTTGCGAGTAAGGTCCGTAAGAGGCTTAGCGACGACCGAGAAGTTGGCAATAAATCTCCTGTAATAGTTGGCGAACCCTAAAAAACACTGTAACGCCTTAAGGGAGGCAGGTTGGACCCATTCCGCCACAGCCTGAACCTTGGCAGGGTCCATGCGGAATTCATGAGGAGTGAGGATTTGCCCTAAAAATGGTATCTCCTGTACCCCAAAGACACATTTTTCAGTCTTAGCAAACAGATTATTCTCCCGAAGGACCTGGAGCACCTTCCTGACATGCTCCACGTGGGAGGACCAGTCCTTGGAAAACACCAGTATGTCATCAAGGTACACAACAAGAAAATTACCCAGGTAATCTCTCAGGATTTCATTAATAAAATTCTGGAAGACAGCAGGGGCATTACACAACCCAAAGGGCATGACCAGGTATTCGAAATGACCCTCGGGTGTGTTGAACGCAGTTTTTCACTCATCCCCCTCTTTGATGCGGGTAAGGTTATATGCCCCCCGTAGATCGAACTTAGAAAACCATTGGGCTCCCTGAACCTGATTAAAAAGATCCGGAATCAAAGGAAGTGGGTACTGGTTCCTTACGGTGACCTTATTCAGGTTACGATAATCAATGCACGGCCTAAGACCACCATCCTTCTTCCCCACGAAGAAGCCAGCACCTACAGGAGAAGTCGAGGGGCGAATGAAACCCTTGGCCAGGCATTCTTGGATATACACCCTCATAGCTTCACGTTCAGGACATGAAAGATTAAATATCCTACCCTTAGGAAGCTTGGCACCAGGCACCAAATCGATGGCGCAATCGTAATCTCTATGGGGGGGCAACACCTCAGAGGCCTCCTTAGAAAACACATCGGCGAAGTCCTGAACAAACTCAGGAAGCGTGTTTACCTCCTCCCGGGGAGAAATAGAGTTAACAGAAAGACATGACATCAGACATTCACTACCCCATTTGGTGAGATCCCCAGTATTCCAATCAAACGTGGGATTATGCAACTGCAACCAGGGAAGACCTAATACCAGATCAGACGATAATCCCTGCATCACCAGTACAGAGCACTGCTCCAAATGCATGGAGCCAACCAGGAGTTCAAAAACAGGAGTATGCTGAGTAAAATAACCATTAGCAAGGGGAGTGGAGTCGATACCTACTACAGGGATAGGATAAGGTAAAACAATAAAAGGCATTTTTAGAGACATAGCAAATTCCACAGACATGATATTAGCAGATGAGCCAGAATCCACGAAAGCACTGCCCGTGGCAGACCGGCCAGCAAACGAGACCTGAAAGGGAAGCAAAATTTTATTGCGTTTCACAATAACGGGAAATACCTGTGCGCCCAAGTGACCTCCCCGATGATCACTTAGGCGCGGAAGTTTTCCGGCTTTTTATTCTTGCGCCTGGGACAGGTGTTCAGTAGATGCTTGTCGTCCCCACAGTAGAAGCAGAGACCATTCATTCTGCGAAACTCCCTACGTTGTCGAGGGGACATGGAGGCCCCGAGTTGCATAGGTACCTCCGAGTCCTCCGTGGAGGGGCGAGGAGACGGGAACTCGGGGGGGATCGCAGAAAAGTCAGAGGGGAGCACATTGAAACGTTCAAGCTGACGTTCCCTGAGACGTCGGTCAAGTCGTACTGCTAGGGCCATAACCTGGTCAAGGGAGTCAGAAGAGGGGTAGCTAACCAGCAGATCCTTCAGGGCGTCAGATAATCCTAACCTAAACTGGCACCTTAGGGCCGGATCGTTCCACCGAGAAGCTACGCACCACTTTCTAAAATCAGAACAGTATTCCTCAACCGGTCTCCTACCCTGACGTAAGGTCACCAGCTGACTCTCGGCTAAAGCAGTCCTGTCAGTCTCGTCGTAAATGAGTCCGAGGGCAGAGAAAAAACGATCAACAGAGGAAAGTTCAGGGGCGTCAGGAGCCAAGGAGAAGGCCCACTCTTGGGGCCCTTCCTGGAGTCGGGATATGATGATACCCACCCGCTGGTTCTCGGAACCTGAGGAGTGGGGTTTTAGGCGGAAATACAGTCTGCAACTCTCCCGGAAGGAGAGAAACGTCTTACGGTCCCCTGAGAACCGGTCAGGTAACTTGAGGTCGGGTTCTAGAGGTGAGGTGAGGGGTACTACTAAGGCAGCGTCACCCTGGTTGACCCTCTGGGCCAGGGCCTGGACCTGTAGGGAGAGGCCCTGCATCTGCTGGGTCAGGGTCTCAAGGGGGTCCATGATAGCGTCAGCGTAGGAGAAATGGTAGACTAGGTATAGGCTTGTAATTATGTAATGGCAGGAAGGAGGTGAAGGGAAAGTGAGCCTTAATCTACCCACCGCCCTGTCCCTGCCTACTTGCAACGACCCGCCCTAGGCGACGGGGTACAACTGGGCGGCGGTCCCTACGCTGTCTAAGTGCACGGGAGAACAAACAGGGAACACGCAAGGGAAGGGGCAGTAGCCCACGGAACGCCGCGAGGAAACGGAGCGGTGAATGAGTAGTCAGGACCAGGATGAAGTGGAGTATACCCACGTGAGCACGGAGAAGGAAGCAAGCCAGGGGCAAAGCGAAGCAGGTTAAGCGGAACTGCAGCAAGGCAGAAGCACGGCAGAAGCAGGCTGGAGCAAGCAGCAGTGGGGCCAGGAATCCAGAAGAATTACAAGCACTGAGGAAGAGAACACGGCAGGTAATAATGGACAGGGGGCGGAGCTAACTCCGACTGACCAGGCCGCGATAGGCTCTCCCACTCCTGAGCCTGCCACCCTGGTTGGTGGGAGCCGGTGTCAGTCTAAGAGGTCTGGCCTCAGGTGTGGATTGATTAATCCCAGGAGTATACCTAGACGTAGTACCTGGCAGATCCCTAACACCTAGAGCCCTTTTTGAAAATAGGCACCACATTTGCCCTGCGCCAGTCCCTTGGCACTATTCCAGTCACTAGAGATTCTCTGAATATTATGAAAAGGGGGACAGAAATAACTGAACTAAGCTCTTTAAGAATTATAGGGTGTAACCCATCTGGTCCCGGGGCCTTGTGCATCTCATTTATTTTATTTAATTTAGCTTCGACCATATCTACATTCATCCAATTCAGTATATCAACTGATATATTAACAGCACTGGCACCGGCTACATCAGCTGCTCTTTCTTTAGTTGTATATACAGAGCTAAAGAACCCATTTAGTAACTCTGCCTTCTCTTGATCCCCTGTGACCAACTCCCCATTACCACTATCTAGCGGTCCTACATGTTCAGACCTTGGTTTTTTACCATTTATATACTTGAAGAATTTTTTGGGATTTGTTTTACTATCCTTGGCCACCTGCCTTTCATTTTGTATTTTTGCTAATATTATTATATTTTTACAGATTTTATTAAGCTCTTTATATTTAACAAAGGCTGCAGGTGTACCCTCAGATTTGTATTTTTTAAATGCCCTTTTTTTGTCATGTATTGCCCCTTTCACAGAAGGTGTAAGCCATGTGGGATTTAATTTTAGTCGTTTATACTTGTTACCTATAGGAATAAATTTTGCACTATAATTACCCAAAGTAGATTTGAAAATCTCCCATTTATCATTTGTCCCATTATTTGACATTAGTTCTTCCCAGTCTAGGCATTGGGAGTTATCACTAAAATGTAGAATTTTATGGAGGGCCTCAAAGCGGGATTCGGTCATTGTATCTCGATAAAGAGGACAGTGATATAAAATGTCCATGGACCAGTAGGATCTCACTTCGGGCTCTTTAGTGAGACACATGTTGAGGACTAACCCAAATACTTCTGTATTTCAGCACAGCTCCAGATAACATGTATATCACTAAACCCTTTCTTTTGATATGCTTCATGTAGATATGCTATGCATAGATATGTACAACTGATACATGTAACTGATGTGTTATATATATCTTTTATGTTTGAAGCTTGATGAAAGGCTTATCCTGGAAACGCTGATATAAGCCTTACAGCGAGTGGTGTTATATAGGCACCATAAAATACATTTGCGCTTAAAACTCACATACAAGCTTTACACACAAAAACAATGTACAGTAAAAATAATAGACCAAGGTGTGCAAAGTTCATCAATTCCACAAACTTCTACATCAACAAGAGCTTATGCTCTTAAAAACACTGAAACAGGCCCTGCGATATTTGGCTATCTGTAATGACGGGGGTAGGGAAACGGACAAGTGAGCCCTAATCTACCCGCCACTCTGTCCCTGCCTACTTGCAACGACCCGCCCTGGGCGACGGGGTACAACTGGGCGGCGGTCCCTACGCTCAGTAAGTGCATAAGACAAACAGACAAGGGAACACAAAGCAAAGGGAAATGGGGCAGTTGCCCACGGCAACACCGTGAGCAACAAGAGTGGTGAACGAGCCGAGTCAAACCAGGAGTGCACGAGGTACCAAACGCAGAGCAGGAGAGTAGTCAGAAAGCCAGGGTCAGTATGGAGCAGGATCAAATAGTTAGAAGCTGTAGCTGAGCCAGGAAACCACACGAGAAGAATCACAAGCAAAGGAGGAACAGGAAAGGCAGGTATAAATAGACAGAGGGCGGGAGGCTAGCTCCGTCTGGCCAGGCTGCGATAGGCTCTCCCACTCCTAAGCCTGCCATCCTGAGTGGTGGAAGCTGGAGTCAGTCTCAGAGACATAGACTCAGGTGCAGACTGATTACCTATGGGCGTATACACAGAAGTTGTGCCTGGCAGATCCTTTACAGTACCCCCCCTTTTATGAGGGGCCACCGGACCCTTTCTAAGTGGACCTGGTTTATTGGGGAAACGAAGGTGGAACCTCCTGACCAATACCCCAGCGTGAACATCCCGGGCGGGTACCCAAGTCCTCTCCTCGGGCCCGTAACCTCTCCAATGGACCAGGTACTGGAGGGAGCCTTGGACCATCTTGCTGTCCACAATCTTGGCCACCTCGAATTCCACCCCCTCAGGGGTGAGAACGGGAACAGGAGGTTTCCTCGAGGGAGCCAAGGACGGGGAGCAGCGTTTAAGGAGGGAGGCATGAAACACATCGTGTATTCGAAAAGATGGGGTCAACTCTAGTCGGAAGGAGACAGGATTGAGGACTTCAATGACCTTATACGGCCCAATAAACCGGGGAGCAAACTTCTTGGACGGGACCTTAAGGCGCAAGTTCCTAGACGTTAAAGAGGCTCTGTCACCAGATTTTGCAGCCCCTATCTGCTATTGCAGCAGATAGGCGCTGCAATGTAGATTACAGTAACGTTTTTATTTTTAAAAAACGAGCATTTTTGGCCAAGTTATGACCATTTTTGTAGTTATGCAAATGAGGCTTGCAAAAGTCCAAGTGGGTGTGTTTAAAAGTAAAAGTCCAAGTGGGCGTGTATTATGTGCGTACATCGGGCGTTTTTAATACTTTTACTAGCTGGGCGCTCTGATGAGAAGTATCATCCACTTCTCTTCAGAACGCCCAGCTTCTGGCAGTGCAGATCTGTGACGTCACTCACAGGTCCTGCATCGTGTCGGACACATCGGCACCAGAGGCTTCAGTTGATTCTGCAGCAGCCTCGGCATTAGCAGGTAAGTCAATGTAGCTAATTACCTGCAAACGCTGATGCTGCTGCAGAATCAACTGTAGCCTCAGGTGCCGATGTGTCCTCGCTCGTCTGACACGATGCAGGACCTGTGAGTGACGTCACAGCAGTGATCAGGCAGAAGCTGGGCGTTCTGAAGAGAAGTGGATGATACTTCTCATCAGAGCGCCCAGCTAGTAAAAGTATTAAAAACGCCCCGATGTACGCACATAATACACGCCCAGTTGGACTTTTACTTTTAAACACGCCCACTTGGACTTTTGCAAGCCTCATTTGCATAACTACAAAAATGGTCATAACTTGGCCAAAAATGCTCGTTTTTTAAAAATAAAAACGTTACTGTAATCTACATTGCAGCGCCTATCTGCTGCAATAGCAGATAGGGGCTGCAAAATCTGGTGACAGAGCCTCTTTAACCACACCAGATCCCCGACCATAAACAAGGGGTGAGCAGAACGTCTTCTATCAGCCTGAGTTTTTTGTACGCTCTGGGACGCCTCTAGGTTTTTCTGAACCTGGGCCCAGACTGTGCACAATTCCCGATGAACGAACTCTACCTCGGGATTGTTGGAACTACCAGGTGAAACGGAGGAGAACCGTGGATTTAACCCAAAATTACAGAAAAAGGGGGAGACCCCTGACGAGTTACTGACCCGGTTATTGAGGGAAAATTCGGCGAGGGGAATGAATGAGACCCAATCATATTGACAGTCAGAGTTAAAACACCTTAAATATTGTTCTAGAGATTGATTAGTCCTCTCAGTTTGACCATTAGTTTCAGGATGGAAGGCAGAGGAGAAGGACAGATCAATCTCCAACTTTTTACAGAAGGCTCTCCAAAACAATGAAACAAATTGTACCCCTCTGTCCGAAACAATATTGACAGGGACCCCATGGAGACGCAGGATGTGTTTGACAAACAAGGTAGCTAACGTCTTGGCATTGGGTAGTTTCTTGAGGGGCACAAAGTGGCACATCTTACTGAAGCGGTCTACTACCACCCACACCACCGACATGCCTTGAGATGGAGGCAAATCGGTGATAAAATCCATGGAGATATGGGTCCAAGGTCTCTGGGGAATGGCCAAAAAACGTAGTAAGCCCGCTGGTCGGGACCTGGGAGTCTTGGACATAGCACAAACCTCACAAGCGGCGACGTAGGCCTTAACATCTTTAGGCAACCCAGGCCACCAATAGTTTCTGGCAATGAGGTGTTTGGTACCCAGGACGCCTGGATGACCAGATAGGGAAAATCGTGACTCCGCACTAAGTACCCTTAGCCGGAATTGCAGGGGAACAAACAGCTTGTCCTCAGGAAGGTTCCCGGGAGCTGAACCTTGATCAGCCGCAATTTCAGAGACTAAATCAGAATCAATAGAAGAAATGATTATACCAGGAGGCAAAATACAAGCAGGATCTTCCTCCGAAGGAGGGCTGGCCATGAAGCTACGCGACAGTGCATCGGCCTTAATGTTTTTAGACCCAGCCCTATAGGTAACCAAAAAGTTGAATCTGGTAAAAAATAGCGCCCATCGAGCTTGTCTCGGGTTTAGCCTCCGGGCAGATTCTAGGAAAACCAGATTCTTGTGGTCGGTAAGGACCGTTACCTGGTGCCTAGCCCCCTCCAGGAAGTGGCGCCACTCTTCAAATGCCCATTTAATGGCTAAGAGTTCGCGGTTGCCAATATCATAGTTACTCTCAGTGAGCGAAAACTTCCTGGAGAAGTAGGCACAGGGATGGAGATGGGTGAGGGACCTGGTACCCTGGGACAAGACAGCCCCCACTCCCACCTCGGATGCGTCAACTTCCACGATAAATGGCTCCATTTGGTTGGGATGAACCAGCATCGGGGCCGAGATAAAGCACTTCTTAAGGACCTCAAAAGCCTGGACAGCCTCAGGGGGCCAGTGGAGGAGATCAGCACCTTTGTGAGTGAGGTCCGTAAGAGGCTTAGCGATGACCGAGAAGTTACCAATAAATCTCCTGTAATAATTAGCGAACCCCAAGAAAGACTAACGCCTTCAGGGAGGCAGGTTGGACCCATTCCGCCACA
Organism: Rhinoderma darwinii; assembly: GCF_050947455.1. Classification (NCBI taxonomy): domain Eukaryota; kingdom Metazoa; phylum Chordata; class Amphibia; order Anura; family Rhinodermatidae; genus Rhinoderma; species Rhinoderma darwinii. The sequence goes on along the minus strand of NC_134689.1, from coordinate 252,199,427 downwards.
GCCTGGACCTTGGCGGGGTCCATGCGGAATTCATGAGGAGTGAGGATTTGACCCAAAAATGGTATCTCCTGTACCCCAAACACACATTTTTCGGTTTTCGCAAACAGTTTGTTTTCCCGAAGGACCTGGAGCACCTTCCTAACATGCACAATGTGGGAGGACCAGTCCTTGAAAAACACCAGTATGTCATCAAGGTACACTACAAGAAATACCCCCAGGTAATCTCTTAAAATCTCATTTATGAAATTCTGGAAGACCGCAGGAGCATTACACAACCCAAAGGGCATGACGAGGTATTTGAAATGACCTTCGGGCGTGTTAAACGCAGTCTTCCACTCATCCCCCTCTTTGATGCGGATAAGGTTATACGCCCCCCGTAGATCAAACTTAGAGAACCATTGGGCCCCCTGAACCTGATTAAAGAGATCAGGAATCAAAGGAAGGGGATACTGGTTCCTTACAGTGACCTTATTCAAGTTACGGTAGTCAATGCATGGCCTAAGACCACCATCCTTCTTCCCTACGAAGAAGAAGCCAGCACCTACCGGAGAAGTAGAGGGGCGAATGTAACCCTTGGCCAGGCATCCCTGGATATACTCTCTCATGGCTTCACGTTCGGGACAAGAAAGATTAAATATCCTACCCTTAGGGAGCTTAGCTCCTGGTACCAATTCGATAGCGCAATCGTATTCTCTATGAGGAGGTAACACTTCGGAGGCCTCCTTAGAGAAAACATCAGCTAAGTCCTGAACAAACTCAGGTAGCGTGTTCACCTCCTCAGGGGGAGAAATAGAATTAACAGAAAAACATGACGTCAAGCATTCATTACCCCATTTGGTAAGCTCCCCAGTATTCCAGTCAAACGTGGATTATGCAACTGCAACCAGGGAAGGCCTAAAACCAAATCGGACGATAATCCCTGCATCAACAGTACAGAGCACTGCTCCAAATGCATGGAGCCAGCAAGGAGTTCAAAAACAGGGGTATGCTGTGTAAAATAACCATTGGCAACAGGAGTGGAGTCGATACCCACTACCGGGACAGGTTTAGGCAAATCAATAAAAGGCATAGCTAGAGACATGGCAAATTCCACAGACATGATATTAGTAGAAGACCCTGAATCCACGAAAGCACTGCCGGTAGCAGACCTACCACCAAAAGAGACCTGAAAGGGAAGCAAGATTTTATTACGTTTCATATTTACGGGAAATACCTGTGCGCCCAAGTGACCTCCCCGATGATCACTTAGGCGCGGAAGTTTTCCGGCTGCTTATTCTTACGCCTAGGACAGGTGTTCACTTGATGCTTGTCATCCCCACAATAGAAGCAGAGACCATTCTTCCTGCAGAACTCTCTACGTTGTCGGGGGGACACGGAGGCCCCGAGTTGCATAGGTACCTCCGAGTCTTCCGTGGAAGAGCGAAGCAACGGGACCTCGGGAGGCATCATGGGGGAGTCAGAGGGGAAAACACAAAAACGTTCACTTTGTCGTTCCCTGAGACGTCGGTCAAGTCGTACCGCTAAAGCCATAACCTGGTCAAGGGAGTCAGAAGAGGGATAGCTAACTAGCAGGTCTTTCAGGGCGTTCGACAGACCCAACCTAAACTGGCACCTTCAGGCAGGGTCATTCCACCGAGAAGCTACGCACCACTTCCTAAAGTCAGAACAATACTCCTCAACAGGTCTCTTACCCTGACGTAAGGTCACCAGCTGACTCTCAGCAAAGGCAGTCCTGTCAGTCTCGTCATAAATGAGTCCGAGAGCAGAAAAGAAACGATCAACGGAGGAAAGTTCAGGGGCGTCAGGAGCCAAGGAGAAGGCCCACTCTTGGGGCCCTTCCTGGATCCGGGACATAATTATACCCACCCGCTGGCTCTCAGAACCTGAGGAGTGAGGCTTTAAGCGAAAGTAGAGCCTACAACTCTCCCGAAAGGAGAGAAAAGTCCTCCGGTCCCCTGAGAACCGGTCAGGCAACTTGAGGTGGGGTTCAAGAGGTGAGGTGAGGGGCACTACCATGGTAGCGTCAGGCTGGTTGACCCTCTGAGCCAGGGCCTGGACCTGTAGGGAGAGACCCTGCATTTGCTGGGCCAGGGTCTCAAGGGGGTCCATAGTAGTGTCAGGGACCAGGGTAGACTAGGTATATGGGCTTGTGATTATGTAATGACGGGGGTAGGGAAACGGACAAGTGAGCCCTAATCTACCCGCCACTCTTTCCCTGCCTACTTGCAACGACCCGCCCTAGGCGACTGGGTACAACTGGGCGGCGGTCCCTAAGCTCAGTAAGTGCATAAGACAAACAGACAAGGGAACACAAAGCAAAGGGAAAAGGGGCAGTTGCCCACGGCAACACCGTGAGCAACAAGAGTCGTGAACGAGCCGAGTCAAACCAGGAGTGCACGAGGTACCAAACGTAGAGCAGGAGAGTAGTCAGAAAGCCAGGGTCAGTATGGAGCAGGATCAAATAGTTAGAAGCTGTAGCTGGGCCAGGAAACCACACGAGAAGAATCACAAGCAAAGGAGGAACAGGAAAGGCAGGTATAAATAGACAGAGGGCGGGAGCTAGCTCCGTCTTGCCAGGCTGCGATAGGCTCTCCCACTCCTAAGCCTGCCATCCTGAGTGGTGGAAGCTGGAGTGAGTTTCAGAGACATAGACTCAGGTGCAGACTGATTACCTATGGGCATATACACAGAAGTTGTGCCTGGCAGATCCTTTACACTATCATCCAGAAATGTTTTAAAAATATATACTGCACATGGCAAATTGCTACTACGCTCCCAAAATCTAAATTTTTTGAGAGCGCTCAGGATATTGTGTATAAACATACAACTTAATAATTTATACACACAACCAACTTCAGAAAAGTTATTATAATCTAAAATGAAAATTCAAATGTGTACTCAAGCAGATCCCTTATGCATACAAAGTTTTTGTACAAATAACTTTAACCCTTTTAGGACACAGATGATTTTTTAAAATCTGACATGTGTCGCTTTATGTGGTAATAACTTTAGAATGCTTTAACCTATCCAAGCGATTCTGAGATTGTTTTCTCATGACATATTGTACTTTATGTTAATTAAAACATTTGGTCGATAAATTCAATATTTATTTGTGAAAAAAGTCACATTTTAGCGACAATTTGCAAAAATTATAATTTTTCTAAGTTTAAATATATCTACTTGTAAAACAGACAGTAATACCACTCACAATAGTTACTAGTTAACATTTCCCATATGTCTACTTTATGTTTGCGTCCTATTTTTCACGTCCTTTTCATTTTCTAGGACGTTACAAGGCTTAGAACTTTAGCAGCAATTTCTCACATTTTCAAGAAAATTTCAAAAGGCTATTTTTTCAGGGACCAGTTCAGTTCTGAAGTGGCTTTGAGGGCCTTATATATTAGAAAGTTCCCATAAATCACCCATTTTGAAAACGGCACCCCTCATAGTATTCAAAACAGCATTCAGAAAGTACTTTAACCCTTTAGGCGTTTCACAGGAATTAAGGCAAAGTAGAGGTGAAATGTACACATTTTTTTTTTTTTTCTGAAATTCATTTGTAATAAAAAAATTCTGTAACACAGAAGGTTTTACCAGGGAAACGCAACTCAATATTTATTGCCAAGACTCTGTAGTTTTTAGAAAAATCCAACATGTGGCCCTAGTGTCCTAATGGACTGAAGCACCAGCTTAAGAAGAAAGGAGCACCTAGAGGATCTTGGGGCCTCCTTTTTTCAGGAATATATTTTAGGCTCGATGTCAGGTTTGAAGTGGTCTTGTGGTGCTTAACCCCTTAACGACCGCCCACCGTCTTTTGACGTCAGGCGGTGCAGGTACTCAGTCTACAACGACGCCTTTTGGCGTCGCTGTAGTAGAGGGGGTTTAGCGGCACCCTGGTGAAGTCTGCACTAAAAACCGGCTGTAAGTATCAGGTCCGGTTCTTAGTGCAACCATCAGGACCTGCCGATTTCGTCGTAACATCATGTGACCGCTGTGACAGCCAATCACAGCGGTCACATGCTGTTACTGTGTACAGAGCCGGCAGGGAGTGTCTAAATGACAGCTCCTGCTCTAAGAACGAGCTGTTGCTACCAGCTCTGTTCTTAGAGCAGTGATCAGGAGCCAATCGTATTGGTTCCTGATCTTTTGTGTTCACTATGAGATCCAATCATAGTGATCACTACAGTAAAATAAAAGTAAAAACATGTATCTGTTTCTCCTCACTCGTGTTCTGTGGAAAGAAACAGATACAAGTGTGTCAGTGTTCCCACACAAAATCACTTGTTCCTCACACACGGTTTAAAAAACAAACAAACATTTTTTCAGTATTTTATAGTATATACATACTATATATATTACTATATATACTGTATATACTAAGAATCGTACTATAAACTAGTTTCTTTTTAGGGTACGCTGTTAGACAGCGTGTACGCTGTTAGACGGCGTAGGGTGCTGTTCTGGGCTTTGGTTTACTGTTTGTGTTAGGCGTAGGGTTTCGGTTTAAGTTTGAAAAAAAACGTAAAAAAAATCTTTAATTCCTTTATTGTTCTTAGTTGATTAGTTGATAAAAAAATTTAAACCGCTAGTTACATTTATTATTTGCGGTTTAGACTGTATAATCATTATGGCTGCCAGAAGATACAGCGTTGAGGAAGCCTATCAGATGCTATGTTCAGATACGGATTCTGCATCTGAAGTTGAGCTTTTACTTGAAAGCGACCGCGAAAGTGTCGCTTCAAGGGATTCTATGGATATGAGACCCAGCACCAGTTATGTGGGAGACGGTGCAGTTGCCACAACGTCCGTTCAAAGTGCAGCCCCTGAAATTGCACAACCCCACCAAACCGATTTAGTGTGGGAACCCACAAGTTTATTTTCTCCCACCATAAATGACTATATTGCTACTCCTGGCATAAGTCCCAATGTCAGTAATTTTTCACCACTAAATTATTTTAATATTTTTATTACCGACCAAGTTTTGGAACATTTTGTGCATGAAACAAATTTTGTATGCCAGGCAGTACATTGCAAATAAGCCTTCGTCACCTCATGCCAGGTTGTGGAATCCCACAAATGCAATGGAAATAAAAAAAATTCTGGGCCTCACCCTTAACATGGGAATTATAAAAAAAACCCTCTATTAGTTCATATTGGGCATCAAGCCCTATACATGCCACCCCATTTTTTCTGGCATTATGTCATGTAGCAGGTACGAAATACTTATGCGATTTCTCCACTTTAGTGACAACTTACAGGCACCCCCTCCAGCGACAGAAGCCGTGACCGGCTGTATAAATTAAGGCCTTTGCTAAATTTTCTTAATTCCTCCTTTTTAGGAGCATATACCCCTGAACAAAATTTAGCAGTGGATGAATAGCTAATGAATTTCAAAGGGCGTCTCTCATTCCGCCAATTCATACCCTCAAAAAGTGCAAAATACGGGGTAAAGATCTACAAATTATGTGAAAGCACTACTGGCTACACATGTGCATTTAAGATCTACGAGGGTAAAGACAGTGAATTTAATCCACCAGGGTGCCCTCCAAATATTGATACCACTGGTAAGATTGTGTGGGATTTAATTGGCCCTTTCCTACATAAGGAGTATCATGTATACACTGACAGTTTTTATACCAGTGTGCCATTGTTTAGCGCCCTTCATTGTGCCAACACCGGAGCCTGTGGCACAATACGCAGGAATCGCAAAGGTTTCCCACGTCAACTTGTGGATAAAAAACTATGAAAGGGGGAGTCATGCACTTTTCAAATTGAGAAGATGCTGGCTTTAAAATTTAGTGACCGCAAGGACGTCTACATACAAGTGCAACAGAAACTGTTAGAGAACGTGGGGCCTCTGCAGATAGACAAAAGCCTGTGTGTGTCATCAACTATAACAAATTCATGGGTGGGGTAGATTTGTGCGACCAGTTGTTACAACCTTATCTGGTTAAAAGGAAAACCAGAACATGGTATAAGAAAGTGGCAATATACCTCATCCAGGTTGCAATGCACAATGCATTTGTCCTGTACAAAAAAATCAGCGGGCAGGGCTATATTCTTTGAATTTCAGGAGAAAGTGATTGAAGATCTCCTATTTCAATCTGCAGACCAGAGAGTAGTCCAAGAGTCAGAGGATGTACGCCGACTTGTTGAAAAACATTTTTTATACCCCATCCCTTCAACACCTAACCAAAAATACCCCAAAAACCGGTGTCGGGTCTGCAGCAAATGAGGACAGCGAAGTGAGTCAAGATATTATTGTTCCGCTTGTCCTTCCAACCCTGGGCTATGCATAAGTCCCTGTTTTGAAATCTATCATACCGTTGCACATTACTAATTTTTTTTTGTGAGCTATAAAAGTTAAAATGCAGGATTTATTTAGGATTTTATTTTTCTGTACACCTCTTCTTTTTTTTTTTTTAGGGAAGCAGCTTCGCTGTATATTTAGGAGATGCCAAAATGTAGGGTTCTTTTAGAGATTTCTTTTTTTTATCACTTTTTTTGGGAGGGAGGGAAATATACTTTTCTAGATTGAGTCATTTTGGGATATAACCCAGTTATAGAAAGTGGAAAAAGGCCCTGAAATTCATTCAAGATAAAATTGTGCCCTGAAAGCTTTTTATTTCCTTTTCCGTTATCACTATGTCCTGCCATAAATAGCTGTTACTGACTGGGGATACGGCATAATTTTTTCTTTTTATTCTGAGGATTTCTAATAAGCGCGCTGTTCTTTATCAATACACTATGGGCTTTATTACAGTTTTGTTCAGGTTTTTGGTGGACCTCTTACACCCGACAATACTTCTAGAAATAGCGACATTAATTTGGGGATTAGTGGTCCTTTACTGTATCTATACATACGGTGTGGGACACTGCCCCTTTATATATTCTACAGGTAATTGGTTGTTATGTGCACATGGCGGTTCCTACCTTGTTGGGCAGGGGCTTGTTATGACTTGGCACATTTGTCCCTTATATAGGGATTGATGGAGCTAAAGAGACGTTGTATGACCAGTCACTTTGAATAATAAAGTCATTACAGCCCTAGAAATTTTCTTTCATCCTGTAAACATGCTCTAGTTTTCCACATAGCTGGATACATTCTTCCTCCTTTTTTTTTTTATATACTGCCTTTTTCCGCCAACAGTTTAATACATTTTCCCACTCTAACTTACTATATATCAGAGCGGGTTGATATACATAATGTCTATGGACTGACATGATTGCAGGACAGCGGCTTTCTTAGCACAACATAGTCATAGGGTGTAGAAACTGTTAGGGACATATATTTCTCAATCTAGAAAAGTAGAATCCTCTCCTTTTCAACAAAAAGTTATAAAAACATGAAATCCACTTCACTTCTCCTTCTGTTTGTCCCCCAATGATGAGTATTCGGCATATTTCTATACTAAGGCATACAATAGTAATACCTTTAAGGCGTACTTCACGAGTTGCATGCACTTTGTGATAAATATGTGATAAAAATGAACTATTTGAGGAAAAAAATAAATGTGTAATGGGGCCTGAAACATTTTCAAGCAAAATGTGTGTCCTGAAAGCCTCCGGGTGCTCCCTTCGTTTTGGGTCCTGCCGTGTGTCCAGGAAACACATTAGGGCCACAATGGGGATATTTTTGAACACAAGAGAAACAGGGTGATACATTTTCTGGTGCATTTCCTTATTCTCATGTCCTATGTACAAGAAATCTGACCTTAAAATGACACATTTGTGAAAAAAAGTGAAATAAAATATTTTATTTCCACCTGCTTTGCATTAATTCCTGTGAAAACTGTGGGGTCAAAATACTTAGTACACACCTAGATGAATACCTTAAGGGGTCTAGTTTTCTAAATGGGTCGTTTATGGGGAGTTTCTATCGTTCTGGTAGTTCAAAACCTCTCCAAATATACAGTGGGGCCAAAAACATTTTCAAGCAAAATATGAGTCCTGAAAGCCTCCGGGTGCTCCCTCCCTTTCGGGCCCTGCCGTGTGTCCAGGCAACGCATTAGTGTCACAATGAGGGCATTTTTGAAAACTGAAGAAACAGGGTGATAGATTTTGGGGTGTGTTTCTTCATTCTCATGGTCGCTTCACAAAGAAATCGGTCTTCAAAGTGATACTTTTATATAAAAAGTGTTTTGTTTTTTTATTTCACCTAGTATGCATTAAATTTAGCAAAAAAACTGTGGGGTCAAAATACTCACTACACCCTTAGATAAATACCTTAAGGGGTCTAGTTTTCTAAATGCGGTCGTTTATGGGGAGTTTCTATCGTTCTGGTAGTTCAAAACCTCTCCAAATGTACAGTGGGGCCTAAAACATTTTCAAGCAAAATATGAGACCTGAATGCCTCTGGTTGCTCCCTTCCTTTCGGGCCCTGCCGTGTGTCCAGGCATCGTATTAGGGTCACAATGTGGGCATTTTTGAAAACAGGAGAAACAGGGCGATAGATTTTGGGGTGGTGTGTTTCTTCATTCTCATGGTCGCTTTACAAAGAAATCGGTCTTCAAAGTGATACTTTTATGAAAAAAGTGAAATTATTTTTTTTTACGCATGTTTTGAATGAATTCTTACAAAAAAACTGTGGGGTCAAAATACTTACAACACCCCTTAATAAATACCTTAAGGGGTGTAGTTTTCAAGTGACCCACTTGTGGGGGTTTCCACCATTCTGACACCTTTGAGCCTCTGAAAACCTGGCTTGGTGCAGGAAAACAAAATGTACTTCAAAATGTATAAAATTATTACTAAATTTGTAAGTCTTCTAAATTGCTCAAAAAAAATATTTTTTTTTTAAAATGTGCTGCCAAAATAGAGTAAAGAGATGGAAATATATATTTAACAAAAAAAAATTGTAAAGTATGTATGTACATGTGACATATTGCAGTTAAAAATAGGGAAAAATGATAATTTTTACAAAATTTCTTAAATTTTTCTATTTTTTAATTAATTTCCGCAAATCGTATCAGTCTACTTTTACCACTAAAATAAAGTACAACATGTGACGAAAAAACAATTACTTGGATATTCAAAACTTTCGCAGAGTTATTCTCTGATAAAGTCAGACATACCAGATTTAACAAATCTGGCTTGGTCATTAAGGTCTTTTCAGACCCGGTCATTAAGGGGTTAAACAGTTGAAACCCCCCAAAAGTGACCCCATTTTGGAAACTACACCCCTCAACGTGTTTTTCTAGGGGTATAGTTAGCATTTTGACCCCACAGTTTTTTTGCAGAATTTACTGGAATTAGTCTGTGAAGATGAAAATCACCTTTTTTTCTGCTAAAACATAGAATTGTTTCATTTTTACAAGGAATAAAGGAGAAAAAGAACCCCAACATTTGAAAAGCAATTTCTCCCGAGTACGGCAATGGCCCATATGTGGTCATGAATTGTTTTTTATTAGAAATTAATTAACTCTTTCAGTACTGATCCTTTTTTGCTTTTTCATTTTCGATTTTCACTCCCCGCCTTCCAAGTGGCGTAACTTTTTTTAATTTTTCCATCAATAGAGCGGTGTGAGGGCTTATTTTTTTTTGCAGAAGGAGTTGTAGTTTCTATTGAAACCATTTAAAGTAGCATATAATGTACTGGGAAACTGAACAAAAATTATTTGTGGGCTGAAACTGGAAAAAACTGTGATTCCTCCATTGTTTTGGGGGTTTTGTTTTTACGCCTTTCACCATGCGGTAAAAACGACAACTTAATTCTATTCTGCGTCTCAATACGATTTCGGAGATACCAAATTTATATAGGTTTTTTATATTTTACTAAAAAATTGTTTTGTATCATCACATTCTGAGAGACATAACTTTTTTATATTTTGGTCGATTGAGCGGTGTGAGGGCTTATATTTGGCAGGACGAGCTGTAGCTTTTATTGGTACCACTTTTTATTACATTTTTTTTTTAGAGCTAAGGTGACCAAAAACAGTGATTTTGGGGTTTTAAATTCTTTATTTCTTACGGCGTTTACTGTGCGCAATAAATTAAGTTTTACTTTATTCTGCGTGTCGATACGATTACGGCGATACCATATGTATGTCATTTTTTTATGTTTTGCAGCGTTTGCACAATAAAATAATTTTTCTATAAAATAATTTCTTTTCTGTGTCACCATATTCTGAGTGCCATAACTTTTTTATTTTTTAGTAAAAAAAAGCTGTGGGAGGTCTTGTTTTTTGCGGGACGGGTTGTAGTTTTTATTGGTAATATTTTGAGGTACATGCGACTTTTTGATCATTTTTTATTCTATATCTTGGGAGGGGTGGTGACCAAAAAATAGCAATGCTGGCATAGTTTTTAATTTATTTTGTTTGCAGTGTTCACCCTGCGGAAAAAATAACATTATAGATTATAGTTTAGGTCGTTACTTACGCAGTGATACCAAATATGTGTACATTTTTATTAACTTTTATTTTTTCACTTTTTACACTTTTTTTTTACCTGCAGCACTGATCGGTAGTGTAATGTATTCCAACTGTCAGTGTGACGTCACAATCACTCTGACTGGTTCTCACTAGCTTCCATTTGTGTCAGACCCGGAGGCCGTTGTCTGGCCTCCGGATGCCATCAAAAGCATCAACAACCCCCACGATTGCATGGGGGCTGCCGATGTGCTACAAAACCCCTAAATGTGGCGATCGCAATCGATCGCCGCATTTAAGGGGTTAATTGTCGAAACCAGCGACGATGAGCCACTGATCGGCTACACTGGAGTGTCAGCTGTCGGGGACAGCTGACCTCCCGGTTACCGATGCACACACGATCGCCGACTGTGTGCATCAGGAACGACACAGTGACTTCCTGTCACTCTGACCGGAAGCCTATCAGGACCAGCCGGAGGTTGGTCCTGATGGGCTTCCGTCCATGGCACACATGGAAGCCATTGTTTGGCCTCCGTTTGCCATGCTAACCGGGGTCTGCCGATATGCTAGAAAACCCTAAAATGCAGCGATCACAACTGATCGCCGCATTTAAGGGGTTAATTGCCGAAATGAGCGGCAAAGAACCGCTGGCTGGCAAGAGTGGAGTGTCAGCTGTCAGGAAGTATCCTCCCGCGATGACGTATAGTCACTGACTCGTGTGGATAGGGGTTAAGATCTGAGAAGTTCATACATACCACACATGTCTACATTCACTGGTGCATATTAAAAAAGAACAAAAACATGCTAAAACCACAGGAATGCACCAAAAGATGTGCATAAAAATTACATTGGGGGTTATATACCATCTTTTTTGGACTATAGGACGCACTGGACCATAAGACACACCCATAATTTGTAGCATAAAAGAGGGAGGGAAAAAAGTTTTGCCTTTAACTGTTTATTTCCCGGGTAATATTCAGACAATAGGGTACCACAGTGCCCCAATAAAATGGCAGCCACAGTGCCCCAATACAATGCCAGTCACAGTGCCCCATAACAATGCCAACCACAGTGCCCCAATACAATGCCAACCAGTGCTCCAATGCCAGCCACAGTGCCTCAATACAATGCCAGCCATAGTGCCCCATAACAGTACCAGCCACAATACCCCATAACAATGCTAGCCAAAATACCCCATAACAATGCCAGCAACAGTACCCCATAAGAATGCTAGCCACAGTGCTCCAATGACAGCCACATTACCCAAAAACAATGCTAGCCACAGTGCTCCAATGCCAGCCATAGTGCCTCAATACAATGCCAGTCACAGTGCCTAAATACAATGGCAGCCACTAATTGATCGCAATGTGTGATCACAACCTAAGGGTAAGTTCACACGTAGTGTAAATACAGCAGATTTTCCGTAACTTAGGCTCTGTTCACATCTGCGTTGGGGTCCCGTTCTGACGTTCCGTACGTATAGTCACTGACTCGTGTGGATAGGGGTTAAGATCTGAGAAGTTCATACATACCACACATGTCTACATTCACTGGTGCATATTAAAAAAGAATAAAAACATGCTAAAACCACAGGAATGCACCAAAAGATGTGCATAAAAATTACATTGGGGGTTATATACCATCTTTTTTGGACTATAGGACGCACTGGACCATAAGACACACCCATAATTTGTAGCATAAAAGAGGGAGGGAAAAAAGTTTTGCCTTTAACTGTTTATTTCCCGGGTAATATTCAGACAATAGGGTACCACAGTGCCCCAATAAAATGGCAGCCACAGTGCCCCAATACAATGCCAGTCACAGTGCCCCATAACAATGCCAACCACAGTGCCCCAATACAATGCCAACCAGTGCTCCAATGCCAGCCACAGTGCCTCAATACAATGCCAGCCATAGTGCCCCATAACAGTACCAGCCACAATACCCCATAACAATGCTAGCCAAAATACCCCATAACAATGCCAGCAACAGTACCCCATAAGAATGCTAGCCACAGTGCTCCAATGACAGCCACATTACCCAAAAACAATGCTAGCCACAGTGCTCCAATGCCAGCCATAGTGCCTCAATACAATGCCAGTCACAGTGCCTAAATACAATGGCAGCCACTAATTGATCGCAATGTGTGATCACAACCTAAGGGTAAGTTCACACGTAGTGTAAATACAGCAGATTTTCCGTAACTTAGGCTCTGTTCACATCTGCGTTGGGGTCCCGTTCTGACGTTCCGTCAGAGGTTTCCGTCAGAACGGGACCCTGAGCATACGCAAACAGACACCGAAGGAAACCAAAGGTTTCCGTTTCCATCACCATTGCTTTCAATGGTGACGGAGCCGGTGCCCGTGGTTTCCGTTTGCCTCTTTTGTGCACCGGACCCGTCATTTTGCCGGAAGCAATAGCGTAATCTACTACGCTATTACTTCCGGCAAAACGACTGATCCGATGCACAAAAGAGGCAAACGGAAACCTGGGGCACCGGCTCCATCACCATTGAAATCAATGGCGGTAGGAGACGGAAACCTCAGACAGAACGTCAGAACGGGACCCCAACGCAGATGTGAACAGATCATTATTTCGTTGTGGAAAATCCGCAGCATAATACAGTAGCAGCAGAGTGGATGTGATTTGAACAAATCTCATCCACACTCTGCATAAATGATAAGCAGAAAAAACACTCAGAAATTGACCTGCGGTGCGTTTTTTTAATCCGCAAAATGTCAATTGTATTTGTGTAATCGCTGCTTCTTTGTTGCGTGTTTTCACCATTAAATTCAATGGAGAGGTAAAACCCGTAACAAATAGTAGATGTTGCGATTTTTGCAGCAGAAGAGCGGTCCTGTGCTTTTTGATCCAGGCCGGCTTCCAGGGATGACGTTCCATCCTATGTGACTGCTGCAGCCAAGTCACAGGCTGCAGCGGTCACATGGGATAAAACGTCATCCCAGGGCTACAGAACATCAGAGGGACGTGTCGCCACAGTAAGTATATAAATTTTCTTCATCATTACAATATTTCCGCAGCAGATATTCCAAGCGAAAAACAGCACCACAATTTTTTTCGGCTGAAATGTCCTGCTGGCAACAGGGTGGATACAGTTTGTCCCTTTACACATCCGCCCTCTGTGAACTTACGCTAATCAATCACAATTTCCTAAACTTTATCTAATGTGTTAACTAATAATGATTTTCTTTTTAGTGTAATTAGTTGGAAACGATCATTTATGGTGACGATCAGTGAATGAAAATGTCTTTTCTGACTAAAAGAAAAAATTTCCATCCATCAAAAAAGTATTAGACATTCATCTCTACTGATAATTGTTATAGCTTTGACTGTATCGTGGAATGGGTATCGCTAAAGAAGCGGTCAGCAGATTTTACATTAAAGATCGGGTACGAATAGGACAGGGACAGTGTAAAATGTGCAAACTTTACTGATATTGGTGTGTGGTGCAAATGCTTGGTGCGACTGATTTGACGCCGTGATATGGACGATGGTAAACGTCCGGGTCATGGAGTCAATATACGGCCTAATTAAGAGCGGTTGAGCTACTTTTCATCTTCTCACTCATTTAAAAAAAATAAAAAATAATGCTCTCTGATAGATACAGGGATAAGTACATGAAGAAAAGTTCATGTTATCCTGTCCCCTTAGATTATCCACAGCCATAGAGCTTCTCCTCTTCTTGCTGTACGTTGCCCGCATGTACCAATGACCTACTCTAACTTGGTCGAGTAGGTTATTGTAGGTCGCAGTTATGGTATGTGCACACGATAGCAGGCATTTATGTCTGAAAAGACAGACTGTTTTCAGGAGAACACAGCTGCCTCGTTTCAGACGTAAAAGCTCCTCCTCGCACTTTGCGAGGCTTCTCTGACAGCCGTAAATTTTGAGCTGCTCTTCATTGAGTTCAATGAAGAACGGCTCAAATTACGTCTGAAAGAAGTGTCCTGCACTTCTTTTGACGAGGCTGTATTTTTACGCGTCGTCGTTTGACAGCTGTGAAACGACGACGCGTAAATGACAGGTTGTCTGCACAGTACGTCGGCAAACCCATTCAAATGAATGGGCAGATGTTTGCCGACGTATTGTAGCCCTATTTTCAGACGTAAAACGAGGCATAATACGCCTCGTTTACGTCTGAAAATAGGTCGTGTGAACCCAGTCTTAGAGCGAAGAATCTTAGCTATCAAACAAGACCTGAATCGCAGCCCCAACCAGAGCTAAACTCGTTAGAAGCACAGGTTGAAGTGAGAGCTACAAGTATACTTACTTCAACTTGCTCTAGCACCGGCTGGGTCACAGCTAGGGCTGCTATAGACCAGTTAGTAGCAAGATCGTATCAGATATGTCCTTGGCTGCTGAAGTGCCTTCCTGCCAGGATGTATAAGATACATCCTTGGCAGTGATTGGTTTAAAGGTTCGTCCAGACTGGACGAAACAATTAAACAAAAATCTGCCTGTGAATTTCACTGCAAATCGGCGGTGGATAAAAAGCAAAAATCACCATGTGAAATTGACACGCTGCGGACTTTCAAAAACTGCACCACAGTTAAATTTCAGCGCGGAAATTAATCTGCAGTGTGTGGGAATGTCATCTACTTTGCTGCTATTGTGATACGCTACATATTTTCCAACTGCAAATCCCAATGGAAAATCTGCAACAAATCACCACGCATATACATAACCTGACGAGTACGAATCAAACCAATCCCATGCAAACATATCTTAACGCCATTGACTTTTATTATGAAAAATGCTGTACTTTAAAGTGTCAGACGTATACAAAAAGGACACACTTTTGGCATCTGTCTGCCCCATAGAAGCTTATGAGTACTGTACAGTTTATGTCTGGATAGATTTATTTTATATCCTGACATATACTGTCAACTGTATGGCCAAACCTGAATAGATATAAAGATAGATTCACACGTGGTGTGTTTTGTTTGCCATGGATTTGGCCACAGCGAATCCCCTGCTAAAGATGGGTGTTTTATGTGAAAATTAAAAGGGTTGCATCTACATCATTCTACAGCGAATCCACATGTAAAACATGCAGTTTTTGCGGTGGATTGGAAGCGGACAATTCTGTGGTATCCAAATACTCAACAAGAAAATCCACCCTAAGGCTATGTTCACACGGAGTATTTTGGGGGAGGAATATCTGCCTCAAAATTCCGTTTGGAACTTTGAGGCAGATTTTCCTCTCAAAAGACAGTAGGTGTGATCCAGCGCAGGGAAAAATAAATCCAACTTCCAGGTAAGTTAAAACGGAAACTCGTTCCAATTTTATTGGTATGACATAAAAAACGCCAGGAGACTTGGCTCCAGCAGAGGAAAGGTGGATGAATGGAGAGAAAGTAGGTGTGTGGAGCCTACGCGTTTCAGACGATCTCCTCGTCCTTACTCATGGCTGAAAAATGAGTGATTTGACTGTTGGGGTGAGAACTTATATCCGGTTTAATACAGGTGTATTAAATTGCGGTTCAGGAGACTGGAGGTGGAACGCAACCACATGTCCAGTCTCTCGTCGTGTCCTATCCTCCGTCTAACCCAGACGTCTGTGAATCACAGCGCCAGGACCAAGTGCACAAGAACCTGAATCCTCCGCCGATGAGACCCATTGTATCCGGCATAGGGTCACTCCTAGAGAGATTTTCGGAGTGGGTGGACTCCCTTTTGCAACCCTTAGCAACGAAGACTCCAGGTTTTCTTAGAGACACTCAAGATGTTCTTAGATCTTTTGAGAATGAATTATGGTCCCAGGATTTTGTTTGGCTCAATTGTGATGTCATCTCATTATATACTAATATACCACACACTATAGCACATGAAGCATTGGAATACCATTTGCACAAATATAGCCCATATAGTCATGAGCTTCAACTGTATATTCTAGATGTCTCACTTTTTTTGATGCAACATAACTTTTTTACATTCAACCATAAATTTTATCTCCAACTGAAGGGTGTCTCGATGGGGGCAAGATTTTCACCCTCTCTGGCGAATTTAGTGATGGCGTGGTGGGAGGAACTATATATCTTTTCTGACAAAAACATTTTCAATACACACATTTATTGGTATGGTCGTTATATTGACGACCTGCTATTTATTTGGAAAGGACGAATCTCAGACATTTCTTTCTTTATAAGTTACCTCAACTCCAATGATGCCAACCTTAGATTCACCCATACTTTTCATCCTAATAACACCATCTTCTTGGATTTAGATTTGGCAGGGATTGAGGGAGAAATAATTCAAACAAAAACACATCGCAAACCCGTTTCGGGGAATACTATTCTGCACGCGAAGAGTAATCACCCTAGACAAACAGTTACCTCCATTCCCGTGGGTGAACTACATAGGGCTAGACGTAATTGCAACACGGAGGCTAACTTTCTAGCGGAACAAAATATAATCTCCAAAAGGTTACGTAATAGGGGATACCCTAACTGGATACTCGAAAGAGCATCCAGGATAACTTCCAAAAAAAACAGGGAGGACATGCTCACCAACAAAAAGAAATACCCAACATTGGATTCAAATAAACCGGCTATTATTCTCCAATATAGCAATCAATTCTCAATAATAAAGAAAATTATCCTCAAACATTTACCTATCCTTAAGGAGGACCAAATTCTTGATAATATCTTAAAAGAAGGATGCAGAATAGTTGCCCGTAAAGCTCCCACGATAGGCAATGTTGTGGCTCCATCGATGCTACGACTAGATATACATAAAAGCTCGTGGTTGGAGCAAAGGGGATTTTTCAAATGTGGTACACATCCCTGTAAAACCTGTTCCTATGTTTCCCCCAAAAAAAGCTTTTCGGATTCAACAGATACTTATAATTTTTTCATTAAGAACTACATTAACTGCAACAGTGAGTCTGTGATCTACGTGTTGGAGTGTACTTCATGCAATTTGAAGTACATAGGCTGCACCAATCGTAAATTTAAACATAGGTTTTTGGAACATCTGAGCTATATTAGAAACCCTAATATTGTAAATACATCTAATGCAGCCAAACATTTTATCCAACACCACAATAGGTCCACAGACTCACTGAAATGCTATGCTATTGAAAAGGTATATACACCGAAACGGGGTGGTAATTTGAAACATAAAACGTTGGGCAGGGAGGCTTTTTGGATTTTTCGTTTAAAAACAAGGCACCCTCATGGACTCAATCTGAGGAAAGAACTTATGTTCTACTATTAGATCAGTCCTATCACAACCCCCATCATGTAAATCATTGGCTCAGTCTCAATAAAATAAATATAAAGTTCGATCATAATATTAGAAATCTAGAACTTGTCAGATAATAAACTTTTGAATTTTTATCCAAGAATTCCCTAGTGTCGGGGGTGGTACGCTAAGATTTACCCCGACGTCCTTTTTTTCTCGTATAAAAATGCGAATATAATCCCAAGACGGAAGGGATATCATTGTCCTGGCCAGCTTTGTTTAAATTTGTTACTATGAACATTGTTTCGTTCCAAAAAAAATATCAAATCAACAGCAAAGCAAAGTTCAATTTTGAAGATCGAACCCCTTATCTGACAAGCATACTAATATAAATATATTCTTATGAGCGGTAGTTTTCCCTGTATACCTATGAATTGTATTATACACAAATAAAAAGGTTTTTGCTTTTAAATTAACAACAAGTACAAGGGGTAAGAAATGTTGTGAGATTCGTCCAAACTATAATATATGGCCATCGTTTCTGGTGTTAGAAGGTTATTATAGGTTCTCTGACCATATACTCTTATTGTACAGGTAGCAGTACACTAACAACCGCAAACTGTCAAATTTGATCTGTTGTGCTTTGGTACACTACACTACTTCGATGTCCAAACAAAAGTTTAAATGCATGGAGATATATACGCCAGTGCTGGTCACATTTTATTTCTTTTAGATTTTTTGCACCTAGGGTGCATTCACACTATCCTTTTTCACACCAAACCGTTTTTTGACGAATGGGGTGCTTGTCATCTAGAGCTTATATCCGGTCTAGTTCAAATATACTTATAATTTTGTTCTCCTTAAATATACGTCGAAACCCCTCCGTTTTTTCAAAAGATCAATATGGACGTAGCTGATTGCTATTAACAAATATATAAGATAGCCACATATATACTTACCATGATTTCATTCTTGGTCCTGGCGCTGTGATTCACAGACGTCTGGGTTAGACGGAGGATAGGACACGACGAGAGACTGGACATGTGGTTGCGTTCCACCTCCAGTCTCCTGAACCGCAATTTAATACACCTGTATTAAACCGGATATAAGTTCTCACCCCAACAGTCAAATCACTCATTTTTCAGCCATGAGTAAGGACGAGGAGATCGTCTGAAACGCGTAGGCTCCACACACCTACTTTCTCTCCATTCATCCACCTTTCCTCTGCTGGAGCCAAGTCTCCTGGCGTTTTTTATGTCATACCAATAAAATTGGAACGAGTTTCCGTTTTAACTTACCTGGAAGTTGGATTTATTTTTCCCTGCGCTGGATCACACCTACTGTCTTTTGTGTCTCTACCGACGTGTGCCGACACGGGGATCCTGGCGCAACGGGCACTAAACTCATTCATTGCCCTAAGGTGAGCTGGAGGTTCCCTCCTATCTTTTTTCTCCATGCAGATTTTCCTCTCCCTGCACGCCGATTTTCACGGCGATTTTCGCACCGTTTTTCGCCCGCGGCCATTGAGAGCCGCGGGCATAAAACAGCGCGAAATACGCTTTCTCTGCCTCCCATTGAAGTCAATGGGAGGTCAGAGGCGGAAGCGCCCGAAGATAGGGCATGTCGCTTCTTTTTCCCGCGAGGCAGTTTTACTGCTCGCGGGAAAAAGACGCCGACGCCTCCCATTGAAATCAATGGGAGGCGTTCTCGGGCCGTTTTTGCGACGCGGTTTCCGCGTCAAAAAACTCGGCAAAATACCCCGTGTGAACATAATGGTATGAATACTGCTGGAATGACAGCGCACAATACTTTGATGTTTTCTTTTTTGTTTGTTATCACTAATTGTAACTGCAGATGGTAAAGATCTATAATGAGGTGTAGATGATACACACAAGACACAGGATGTAAGATAGCATTCCTTGGCATGTGACAGAATTTATCCCACTGCCTGATTAAGGTAGTGACATACTGCTATTCTGCTAGAGGTGTTGATACATTGCAGAATCCCCCCACTGCCATCACACCAAGTGATTAATAGGCATATCATTTTAAAAGTAGTCTTGTCCATGCTTGTCTTTTTTTGTCTTAATTCAACTGTGGATTCCTTTGGGAATGAAAGTGTCATATTTGTCTGTGAAACTGACTATCCTCAGTTTTTAGAGTGCTTATTAACACATCTTCAGAAGCTACACTTGGATTTTTTATTAACGGCAGCCAGACATGTATGGTCAAATGGTGTTGTCTGATTAGACATGCCTTTTTACAGAGTAATATCTATTTCAGACTTGAACATCTTTTACAATAAAAATCAAATAAACATGCAGCATCTGCCAAATAGCTTCTTTCAAGCCGGATCAGTGTAGTAAATGAAAGCTACATTGAGCAGTCTATAGTTTCCTGATATGTAGCTTCTGACTTTCAAGAAGAGTGTGGTGGTGGATTCAGTAAGGCCAGAATCACACATGCAGCTTTTGGCTTCGTTTTTTTTGGTCAAATCCAGGAGTGGAAAGAAAGGTATAAAGAAAAAGTCAAATGCAACTCCTTTCTTTTGTGTTTGGCTTAAAAAGCTGAGCCGAAAACGGAATAAAAATTGTGTGTGATCCTGGCCTTAGGCAAACTTCTAAACCAGCATATTGGTTGCAGAAATTGTTGCGACTATACCATTTATCTGGTAGTCAATAGACATAGGTGTTTCGATAGCAATGAGAACACAGCACCACAATCAAATAACTCACCCTAAGGCCTTATTCACATGACAGTGAAAAACGGCCGCCATACGGCCGTTTTCAGAACAATGATGTTCAATGGGTGTATTCACACGGCCTTTTTAAGGGCCCGTGAATAATGGCCATCAAAAAATAGGACAAGTCCCATTTTTGACCGTTTTCACGGCCTGACGGCCCCCATAGAAGTCAATGGATCCGTTTTTAATTGCTGTCAATACATGTAACAACCGTTAAAATGGATTTGTGACATGGGGATTGGCAAGGGAACTACTAGTTCCCTTGCTGGCTATCGGCGACGCGATGACACTCACCGATGCAGCGCCGACCTCTTCAGGTGTGGTCTCTCGTCTTCCCGGGTTTTGCAAAGGCGACGCGATTACTTCATCGCGCCGCCTTAGCAGATCTCGTGAAGACGAGAGACCACGCATGAAGACGAGCTGCATCGGTGAGTGTTATCGCGTCGCCACAGATCCTGTGAAGACAGCGCTGCATCGGTGAGTATGTAGGGTATTCATGTCAGGCTGTGTGGCATTTACAGGGAGGGTGTGTGGTATATACAGGGAGGTGTGTGGCATCATATACAGTGGGCTGTGTGGCATATACACGGAGGCTGTGTGACATCATATACAAGGGGTCTGTCTGGCATCATATACAAGGAGGTGTGTGCGGAATCATATACAGGGAGGTGTGTGGCATCATATACAGGGAGGTGTGTGGCATCATATACAGGGAGGTGTGTGGCATCATATACAGGGAGGTGTGTGGCATCATATACAGGGAGGTTTGTGGCACGATGTACAGGGAGGTGTCTGGCATCATATACAATGAGGTGTGTAGCCTCATATATAGGGAGGTGTGTGGCACCATATACAGTGAGGTGTGTGGCATCATATACAAGGAGGTGTGTGGCATCATATACAAGGAGGTGTGTGGCATCATATACAAGGAGGTGTGTGGCATCATATACAGTGGGCCTGAGTGGCATCATATACAGGGAGGTGTGTGGCTTCATATACAGGGTGGTGTGTGGCTTCATATACAGGGAGGTGTGTGGCATCATATACAGTGGGCCGTGGCATCATATACAGTGGGCCTGAGTGGCATCATATACAGGGAGGTGTGTGGCTTCATATACAGGGAGGTGTGTGGCTTCATATACAGGGAGGTGTGTGGTACCATATACAGGGAGGTGTGTGGCATCATATACAGGGAGGTGTGTGGCATCATATACAGGGAGGTGTGTGGCATCATATACAGGGAGGTGTGTGGCATCATATACAGGGAGGTGTGTGGCATCATATACAGGGAGGTGTGTGGCATCATATACAGTGGGCCTGAGTGGCATCATATACAGGGAGGTGTGTGGCACCATATACAGGGAGGTGTGTGGCATCATATACAGGGAGGTTTGTGGCATCATATACAGGGAGGTTTGTGGAATCATATACAGGGAGGTGTGTGGCATCATATACAGGAGGTGTGTGGCATCATATACAGGGAGGTGTGTGGCATCATATACAGGGAGGTGTGTGGCATCATATACAGGGAGGTGTGTGGCACCATATACAGGGAGGTGTCTGGCATAATATACAGGGAGGTGTGTAGCCTCACATATAGGGAGGTGTGTGGCACCATATACAGTGAGGTGTGTGGCATCATATACAAGGAGGTGTGTGGCATCATATACAGTGGGCCTGAGTGGCAACATATACAGGGAGGTGTGTGGCTTCATATACAGGGAGGTGTGTGGCATCATATACAGGGAGGTTTGTGGCACGATGTACAGGGAGGTGTCTGGCATCATATACAGGGAGGTGTGTAGCCTCATATATAGGGAGGTGTGTGGCACCATATACAGTGAGGTGTGTGGCATCATATACAAGGAGGTGTGTGGCATCATATACAAGGAGGTGTGTGGCATCATATACAGTGGGCCTGAGTGGCATCATATACAGGGAGGTGTGTGGCTTCATATACAGGGAGGTGTGTGGCTTCATATACAGGGAGGTGTGTGGTACCATATACAGGGAGGTGTGTGGCATCATATACAGGGAGGTGTGTGGCATCATATACAGGGAGGTGTGTGGCATCATATACAGGGAGGTGTGTGGCATCATATACAGGGAGGTGTGTGGCATCATATACAAGGAGGTGTGTGGCATCATATACAGGGAGGGTGTGGCATCATATACAGTGGGCCTGAGTGGCATCATATACAGGGAGGTGTGTGGCACCATATACAGGGAGGTGTGTGGCATCATATACAGGGAGGTTTGTGGCATCATATAACAGGGAGGTTTGTGGAATCATATACAGGAGGTGTGTGGCATCATATACAGGGAGGTGTGTGGCATCATATACAGGGAGGTGTGTGGCATCATATTCAGGGATGTGTGTGGCATCATATACAGGGAGGTGTGTGGCACCATATACAGGGAGGTGTCTGGCATAATATACAGGGAGGTGTGTAGCCTCACATATAGGGGAGGTGTGTGGCACCATATACAGTGAGGTGTGTGGCATCATATACAAGGAGGTGTGTGGCATCATATACAGTGGGCCTGAGTGGCATCATATACAGGGAGGTGTGTGGCTTCATATACAGGGAGTTGTGTGGCACCATATACAGGGAGGTGTGTGGCATCATATACAGGGAGGTGTGTGGCACCATATACAGGGAGGTGTGTGGCATCATATACAGGGAGGTGTGTGGCATCATATACAGGGAGGTGTGTGGCATCATATACAGGGAGGTGTGGCATCACATACAGGGAAGTGTGTAGCATATACAGGAGGTGTGTGGCATCATATACAGGGAGGTGTGTGGCATCATATACAGTGGGCTGTGTGGCATATACACGGAGGATGTTTGACATCATATACAGGGGGTCTGTCTGGCATCATATACAAGGAGGTGTGTGTGGCATCATATACAGGGAGGTGTGTGGCATCATATACAGGGAGGTGTGTGGCATCATATACAGGGAGGTGTGTAGCATATACAGGAGGTGTGTGGCATCATATACAGGGAGGTGTGTGGCATCATATACAGGGAAGTGTGTGGCATCATATACAGGGAGGGGTGTGGCATCAAATACAGGAGGTGTGTGGCATCATATACATGGAGGTGCGTAGCATATACAGGAGGTGTATGGCATCATATACAGAGAGGTGTGTGGCACCATATACAGGGAGGTGTGTGGCATATACAGGAGGTGTATGGCATCATATACAGGGAGGTGTGTGGCATAATATACAGGAGGTGTGTGACATCATATACAGGGAGGCTGTAAATAGTGTCTAGTTGAACATGTGCCCTTCCTTTGGGTGTTTTCTGGGGGCTGGGACAAAAAAAGCCTGACCAATTAAATTAATCAGTTTTTTTTTTGTTTTTTTTAAACATTCAATTTTTATTGAAAATTTTACAGCCATTAGACAACATTTGACACAGTATGCAATAACATATATCCTGTACACCAACATTGTCATTTACATTGCTTCATCTTGTTCATTTAACTTTTCTAGAAACTGTAAACAGGGGGGAGGAAATCAGGGGACTTGGGGAGGTGAGGGAAAAATTGCAGATATCTGTGTCACTTCCAGTGCCACTTTATGGTACAGTATCCAGGGATTCCAGAAGGCCATATATGACTCGTTTCTATTTTGCTTAAGATAAAAAATACGTTCGTATACACAATGTGTTGACACTCTCGACACCACCTCTTCACATGTGGGGGGATCTGGAGACTTCCAGGACCTGGCTATCAGCAACTTAGCGGTAAGCAGAACGTGGCACACTAGGCGTCGAGAAACAGGTGGGATATTTTCTATCCCTAAAGACAGTATGGCCAGCCCCGGATCTTGGGGAATGGGAAACTCCATCACCACTGATAATAACCTAAAAATTTTGGACCAATAGTTTGTTAGGTGTGGACATCCCCAGAATATGTGATATAACGACCCTTCGTGTCCGCAACCGCGCCAACATAAGCTAGAAGTATGAGGGTATATCCTAGCTACATTGGACGGCGTGAAGTACCATCTCAATAGAACCTTATGGAAGACTTCCAAGAGATTCATACAAACTGAAGACTTCAGAGACCAATTGATTGCCACTTCCCACTGCGCCATAGTGAAGGACTTACCCAAGTCCCTTTCCCAATTTAAAAAGTGTGCTCGCCTGGAAGTCTCCACATCCCCATTCAAGGTATCGTATATATTCTAGCCGTAAGGTTCCCCCCTCCCCAACCCAACCCAGAGAGCAGAGCTTTAATCGACGGGGAAAACTGAAGATCTGTCATAGGTGAAGCTTTCCAGTAAGACTTGATCTGAGTGTATTTATAAATATCCCTATCTGGAACCTGGAATTGCTTCTGTATATCCCCAAAGGATTTAATATTCGCTCCGGAAAGTAGATCTGAAATGTAGTGGATACCCGCCCGAGGCCAATCATTGATTCCCAGATTGGGAATTAGTACCTCCAGCACCCCTAGTGGGATCTGTATTCCACTGCTCCCAGGTAGTCTAGAGGGCCTCGCTATAAAGTGGAGCCAACTTTGTACGGCCGCTCTAACTGTAAGCACATTGGGAAGGGGGAGCTCAGGTCTCAAGGCATATGCCCGGTGGGGGCACTAAACCATTTTTCCGATTGTTTAATTATTAATGCCCTGTGGTAGGCTATTAAATTAGGCACCCCCAGTCCTCCTCTATGTTTCCTTTTCATCAAGAGGGATGCTGCAATTCGAGGTTTCTTTCCTCCCCACAGGAAATTTTGGAGTTGCTTCTGGAATTTCGACAACCATGAGATCGGCATAGGGATTGGTAGCGTTCGTAGGTAATATAATATTTTGGTCAATATGAACATCTTGTAACACACATTACGGCCTAGCCATGAGGGTTCATGTGAAGCTATTTGATCCAATTCTTTCTGTATAGAAGCTAGGAGTGGGACAAAATTTATTTTGGAAAGTCGGGACAACGGGTACCCAATTTGGATCCCCAGATAGGGAATGGAGGACTCTTCCCATTGGTATGGGAACTCAGTTGTTATGGATTTTTTCAGGCTCGGGGAAATAAATAACCCCAGAATTTGAGATTTAGATGCATTCACTTTATAGTAAGATACCAAACCAAACTTAGAAATAATTTGTGAGATTTCTCTCAGAGAAGACAAAGGATCAGTAATAGTCAGAATAATATCATCCGCGAATAAGCCAATTTTATGTTGGCGAAGTCCCACTGGAATGCCACGGATTTGGAGGTTAGATCGTATAGACTCTGCCAGTGGTTCCATAACCAATGTAAACAACAAGGGGGATAATGGGCAACCTTGCCTAGTGCCATTGGTAATATGGAAGGGGGTGGACAGGAACCCATTCGAAAGGACTTTAGCCGTAGGTTTGGTATATAGCGCTTGTATAGCTTTAAATATGTTCCCTGCAAATCCAAACTTTGTCAAGGTCGAAAATGCAAACCCCCAGTGTATTCTATCAAACGCCTTCTCTGCGTCCAGGGTAAGGAGGAGAGAAGGCGTCCGAGATTGCCCCACCCTAGTTATGAGATTGATTATCCTTCTAGTCCCATCAGGAGCTTGCCTCCCTTTTGTGAACCCAACTTGATCCGAATGTACTAGCGTGGGCAGGATGTCTATTAATCTGGTGGCTAGGAGTTTAGCATATAGCTTAGTATCACAGTTAAGAAGGGAGATGGGTCTAAAGTTAGCCGGTGTTGTAGGAGATTTCCCTGGTTTCGGGATCGTCACTATCGTGGCTTCTAACATTTCCTGGGGCATACTTCCCTCTGTCATTGCTTTATTGAAAACTTCAGTTAGATGAGGAGTCAGAATATGCCCAAAAGTTCTGTAGTATTCGTTATAAAACCCGTCTGGGCCAGGGGATTTATTGGCTTTAGATAAATGTATTATCTTGGATACCTCTATAGGAGATATAGGGGCATTTAAACTTGATAGTTGTTCTTGAGACAAGGAAGGTAGTTGAACCGAGTCTAAAAAAGCTTGGATATTCTTATCTAGTGGTTGTTTAGTGTGGGGATCTGACCTCAAATTATATAATTTAGAGTAATAGTCGCTAAATTGATCCGCTATTGTTTGGGGGTTGATAATTTTTGATCCGTCTACCAATGAATCTAGATGCGTAGTTTTAGTTTTGAGTTGACAAATTTCATTCTTATCGCCATTAGTTTACTAGTTTTATTATAGGAAGTATAATAATTCAACTTTAGGGCTGCAGTATTTTTGTCAAATTCGTCTATGAGGAGGGCTTTCAGATTTCGTCTAAGAGTCATGAGTTTGTCATGTAGGGCGGATGCCTTATTCTGTTGGAGTTCCATTTCCACAGAGCGCATTTCCTCCAGCAGAGATGTCAAAGCTGCCGCTTTCAATTTTTTATATCTTGCCCCTTGTTGTATCAAGAACCCCCTCATAACCGCTTTATGTGCATTCCATAGTGTGAATGGACTTAGGTCTGGGGCTCCATTTAAGAAGAAGTATTCCCGCAATTGGGAGGAAATGCTCTCTCTGTACTTTGGAAGATTAATAAGAAAATTGTTTATCCGCCATGAATATCTAGGTGAGGGAGCCGAACCTAAAGAGAGAAGGAGATATGTGGGAGCGTGATCTGACCATGTTATTTGTCCTATCTCAGAAGTTTTAATTCCTGATATAGAAGATCCATCCACTAAAAAAAGGTCTATTCTGGAGAAAGACCGATGTCTTGTGGAATAGAAGGTGAATTCTCTAGAAGAGGAGTTCATACAACGAAATGTGTCGTATAAATCCTCTTTGAGTAACCATGGTGAAAGAGTCAGGGGAGAGCTTCTAGCCTGATTAGTTGAGTCCCATTCAGCATTCGGGATTAGGTTGAAATCTCCACAAATTATAAGCTTCCCTTTCATTACCTTCCGAATTTTACGCATAGTTTTGTTGAGGAAGCGTATTTGGGACGAGTTTGGTGCACATATGCTAGCAATGGTGACTTGGCAATTGTTGAGCAGACCCACCAAAATTAAAGATCTCCCCCGTTCATCAATAACCGAGGATTGCAGTTGAAAGGACACTGTATCTTTAAAGGTTATCAGCACTCCCGCCTTTTTTTTCTCAGCATTGGATGTATATGTTATCGGAAATCTATGGTGGGTGAATTTGGGACTATGGTCCTTGGCAAAATGCGTTTCTTGTAAGCATACAATGTCGGTATTAGAAGTTAAAACATCTCTCCATACTGAAGCTCTCTTAAAGGGAGAGTTAAGCCCTCTGGCATTCAATGACATAAATTTAACCGCCATAATCTGTACATATACATTCCTCTCTATAAATCCAAAACAGTATTAGATATTTGCCATTACATACCCACATCATGTTGGACACAAATAACAGTATTCTTGTATAAGCAATTTCAAGGGAAAAGGACAGGGAAAGGAAGGGGAAACTGAAAAACTGTAAAAAGGATAACATTATTTAGTGAGAAAGATGACTCCGCCAGACAACTTGGCTGCGAGTCACCTAAGACCAATGGGGGAAAGAGTCTCTTGGACACCATCTCGATCTCCATTTTAGCACAAATACTCCGGAAAGACATCAGGTTCGAGAATTCTCAAACCATTCTTGCGGAAGTCTCGTTGTAGACCTCCTAGCAGGGACCGCAGCAGGTGATATAGGTGTAAGTCCCCATTTGCGAAGTAGGGCTGATCCTCCTTCTATATCCGCCATGGTGTGCAGGACGCCATTCTTGTACACCAGTAATTTGGTAGGAAATCCCCATCTGTATCCCACGTCGTTCTTCCTCAGGGCCAGCGTAATAGGTAGAAATTTCCTCCTCGCTTGTAATGTCATTTGGGACAAATCCGCGTAAACATGAATCTTCTCATAGGGAGTAGGTAGAGCAGGCAGTCGTCTGGTAGCAGACATCAGAGAATCTTTAGTGTGGAAAAAGTGGATCCTTGCTATCACATCTCTCGGCAGATCATTAGGAATAGATTTAGGTTTCGGGAGCCTATGAGCTCTATCAATAATGAGATCCTCTGGTTTGGAGGAAGGTATCACTTCTTTTATAAGTTGCTGCAAATATGCAGTGAGGTCGTTAGGTTGAACAGACTCAGGAATTCCTCTAAATTTAACATTATTTCTCCTATTGCGATCTTCCAAGTCTGCCAATTTGTGTTTCAGACTTTGCATTTCTTCTTCCAGAGATACATGAGCATCTACCACCTCATTATGAGCATTAGTGAGTTCACTCATTTTAACCTCCACGTGATCTACCCTTTCTCCCAGACTGTCAATGGCGTTAGAAAGTTTTGTGGAGAATCTTAAAAGATCACTCTGAAAGGACCCCCTCAGGGCTAATATCACATTTTTAATAAAGGCTTCTGAAGCAGTTTGGTTAGAGGAAGGGATATCTTCTATAGCTCCAGGTTGTGCAAATAAATCTTCTGTGCCCAGGCTGTGGGCTGCTATGAGACCTGCAGGGCTGGGGAGGGGAGATCCCCATGAGGCACGAGGGGCGGACGCCATTTTAGGTATGGGAATGGCTGATGTTACAGCAAAGCGTCCCTTCCTTATATCAGCTATGGCTGGCGATTCTTCTTCTCCTTCCCCCCGGGGCATGCACTCACCCTCCTGTGATATCCTGGATACCTCTTCCTCCCCTTCTCCCTCAGGCGAGGAAGGACAGACAAGCGGGATACCAGCAGAGGAAGTCGCGTCGCCGCCATTTTTGTTCTCCCTTGCGGAGAAGAAGTCCGTGAGGCGCTTGGGTCCCGTTTTTAAAGACTTCGTCCGGGTCATCATGATGCTTCCTTTCCGAGGATAGCAATCTGGCGTTCCGGTAATGGTCCGGTAAGTATTCCTTGTAGCTATGGTCGTCGCTTGGAGATCTCAGCGCGGAGCTCAAGGAGATGCGACCGCTCTGTTCGGCATCCAAGCCACGCCCCCAATTAATCAGTTTTTTAAATGGCCATGAAAAACTGATTCAAAACGGATGTCAAACGGCAATTAAAAACGGACAGACGGACTGGAAATGTATGAAAATTTAGAGACACACTGATGCGAAATGGCCATGAAAAACTGACAAGCTTGTAATAGTGATCTAAAATGTGGAAAGGGGCCTAATCATATTTTAACCCCTTCCCCCTGCATGCATTCTTAATGACCAAAGCAAAATTAGCAGTTTCACTAGGTCTTTATTTAATTGGTTGTAACGTTGTAGGAATCGAATGTATCCCTACAAATTTGGTATGGTTTTTTTCAGCAGAAACAGGGCTTTATTTTGGTGGTATATACTATAGGTTTTCTTTTTTTTTTTTTTTTTTTTAAATGTTGCAAAAATCAGTTTTCTTTAATTTGTTGTGTAAAAGTTTTTTTATAAACATATTTTTTATTGACAAAAATAGAAAATACACAGTAGGATATTGAACCATAAGGTTCATCAGAGATGTTACAGAATAGCAATGTACAAAATGTATTAGGAACAGTAAGGCTGGGTTCACACGACCTATTTTCAGACGTAAACGAGGCGTATTATGCCTCGTTTTACGTCTGAAAATAGGGCTACAATACATCGGCAAACATCTGCCCATTCATTTGAATGGGTTTGCCGACGTACTGTGCAGACGACCTGTAATTTACGCGTCGTCGTTTCACAGCTGTCAAACGACGACGTGTAAAAATACAGCCTTGTCAAAAGAAGTGCAGGACACTTCTTTCAGACGTAATTTGAGCCGTTCTTCATTGAACTCAATGAAGCACAGCTCAAAATTTACGGCTGTCAGAGAAGCCTCGCAAAATGCGAGGAGGAGCAATTACGGCTGAAACGAGGCAGCTGTTTTCTCCTTGAAAACAGTCTGTCATTTCAGACGTAAAAGCCTGCTACCGTGTGCACATACCCTAACAAACAAAATTCCATAGCAGTACACATCAGCAAGTTTGCAAAAATAAACCATTATACATTCCAATAATACATACATGTGTATTTATAAAGAAGAGTAAGGATATGCTGAGGTTTATTATAAAAAGAAAGAAAGAAAGAAAGAAAGAAAGAAAGAAAGAAAGAAAGAAAGAAAGAAAGAAAGAAAGAAAGAAAGAAAGAAAGAAAGAAAGAAAGAAAGAAAGAAAGAAAGAAAGAAAGAAAGAGCCAAAACAAAAACAAAACTCACCAGTTATACATGAGATAGGAGAAAGACAGAGACACAGGCATGTACAATTAAGTATGAAGAGCATCCATAAAATACCTAGAGGACTGCCATTTGTCGCAAGATGAGCCCTGAGAGAATTGATACCCATGTACAGTAGAAACCGTTCTTTCCATAATGCAAGTTGTATTGACATATTGAATTACTTCAGACATGGTAGGAGTGGCAGTTTGCTTCCAATATTTAGCTATCAGAATCTTTGCAGAGGTCAAAACATGAAATATGATCGTTCTATCATGAGAATGAAAGTCAGCGACTCCAATATTAAGTAACGCTAATGCCGGACTACAAACGAAGGAATACTGTAAAACAGTTGTTAAGAGTTTGTCTATTTTGTCCCAAAACAATCTTAAAAGAGGGCACTCCCAAAATACGTGATAAAGTGTTCCCTTGGAAACACAACATCTCCAACAAATATTGGACGAGTTTGGATAGATCAAAGCTAAACGATAAGGCGTAAAATACCATCTATATAACAATTTCCTCGTAGATTCCAAGTGTTGAGTGGATTTAGACAGCTTAGATGCCAAAAGATAAGTCGATTCCCAATCCACAGACCCTGGAGTAAGCTGTAAATCTCTTTCCCAGTGAGACACACATGCAAGAGTTTTAGTCTGTAGAAGCTCTGAAATAGCGAAATACGCCTTAGAAACACCCTTCACAGTCTTACTATAGTGATGGAAATATAGTTCATAAGGCGTTTTAGGGGATTATCTCTAATATGAATACCTAAGATAAAGTGCTGAATTCTCAAATACTTTTAAAAATCAACCTGTGGTACAGAGTATTTATTCGAGACCTCTGCAAAGAACAACAAGAGACTACTACTCCCAATATTCAACAAATTCCCAATGCCTTGCGTTTCCCAATTAGATCGGTCTAAATCAGGAATCAGCTGCATAAGAGTTTGCAGGGACATATCAAACATCCGCAGTGGAAAGAGAGCTTTTTGGACCATAATCATCTTCCAAGACATCAAGGCGGCTTTAACAGTCAATAAATGAGGGGGACGAGTTTGTAACTTAAGGGAAGAAGCCCAAAGATAAGCTTCAAGTGAGCTATATTGACCACATTCACGTTCGATATTTACCCAATGCTTGGAATGCCGAGGATTTAGCCACTGCCGGAGTTGATCTAAAATAGTAGCATGGTAGTAAGCCACCATATTAGGTAGACCAAGCCCTCCTTTCTCAATAGGGAGGCACAATATAGGATGAGCAACTCTAGCTCTGTGCTTTTTCCACACATATTTGGACAATAGGCTCTGTAGTCTAGTCAGATATGAAACAGGTAGGGGGATAGGAAGATTCCTGAAAATATATAGAATTTTTGGCAAAACCATCATTTTTATAGCTGCAATACGGCCAATCCAAGACACTTCAAACTTAAAATAATCTTCGAGCTCTCTCTCCAAACGGGTAGCGGGAGATCATTAGAAGAATATAAATGTGACACAGGGTACCTCAATGTAATACCTACATATGAAAGGCCTTGGGAGGTCTATACAAATGAATATTGATTTTGTAAAGTCTGTACGGTTTCTGGCGGCAGACCCATATCCATGATCAGGGATTTACTCATATTAAGCTTGTAATATGACACAGAACTAAAATAGTGCAACACTGTTACCACTTGAGGAAGGGAATTAATTGGATCAGATAACACTATAAGCACGTCATCAGCAAATAGACCTATTTTATGCGTGGAATTACCAATACTAATTCCTTGAATAAGTGGCGACGAGCGTATAGCTTCTTCCAGGGGCTCCATAATTAATGTAAAAATGAACGGGGACAGAGGACAGCCCTGGCGCGTACCATTAGATATCTCAAAAGGTGTAGATTGATATCCCGAAGTTAAAACAGTAGCCGAGGGTGTAGAGTATAATGCCATAATATCCCACGCCGCTCCGATGATACCAAATTTAGCCAGTACAGCATCTAGATAACCCCAATGCACGCGGTCGAATGCCTTCTCCGCATCCAATGATAGGAGCAGAGAGGGCACACGACGGCGCCCCACCCAGTCCACGATATCGATAAAACGTTGAGTGCCATCAACCGAAAATCGATTTTTAACAATCCCAACCTGGTCTTGATGAACCAAGTTCGGTAAAATTTTAGACAAACGAGATGCCAAAATCTTAGAGTATAATTTTAAGTCCGTATTAAGCAAACTAATGGGCCTGAAATTCTGTAGTCTATCTGCTGGTTTTCCCGGTTTAGGTAAAGTAACAATGGTGGCCCGTAGCATTTCGGAAGGGATGTGCCCGGTAGAATGTATATGATTGAAAAGCTGTAGGATATGAGGCGCTAGCATATTATTGTATTTTTTATAATAATCATTAGTAAGGCCATCAGGGCCAGGGGATTTTTGCGACTTTAGTGTTAGTATGGCATCATTAATTTCTGATAAGAGAAAAGGATTAGCCAAAGTTTCCAATTGTAACGGTGTGACCGTCGGTAAGGACACAGAGGCCAAAAAATCAGCAATGGCATTCGGGGATGGTTGAGTAGTGGAAGAGTCTGCATTTAAATTATAAAGGGAAGAATAATATTGCACAATAGAATTCGCAATGTCCTGAGGATTAAACAATAAAGTATTATTTTGGTCATAAAGGTAGAGAATTCTCGCTTTATATGCTTGGTGTTTTAGTTGCGACGCCAATAAAGCTCCGGCTCTATTACTATGTCTATAATACTTAGCTTTCAATTTCCGCAACGCCAGATCATACTTATAGAGGTTCAGTTGATGTAATTGGGTTTGAAGATGACTAATCAACTTAGTACTCGCAGAGCATAACAAACTTTTGTTTAATTGCGTGAGTCGTAAAATCTCATTAGAGAGTTGAAGTATTTTGGATGCTCTTTCTTTCTTTCTTTCTTATCTTTAGCTGCTAGACTAATAAAATGACCTCTCACGAAGGATTTATGAGCGCACCAGATCGTGGCAGAGGTTACATCTGGTGTAACATTAAATTCAATTATTTTAACATCTTAGTATGGGATTGCTGGCATTTGGCAGACTGTAAAATAAAATGGTTAATTCCCCATGGAAATGTAGGGGGTTTGTTAAAATCTTCAGATATTCGAAGTGTAATAGGAGCATGGTCCGACCACGAGATCATACCAATA
Organism: Rhinoderma darwinii; assembly: GCF_050947455.1. Classification (NCBI taxonomy): domain Eukaryota; kingdom Metazoa; phylum Chordata; class Amphibia; order Anura; family Rhinodermatidae; genus Rhinoderma; species Rhinoderma darwinii. Next base: position 252,165,788 of record NC_134689.1, on the reverse strand, counting down.
TGTGAAGAAAGAGTACGATCATACAAAGGTTTATCCACAAAAAACATCAATTCTAGAGTAAGTACTGTAAGGATGGGAAAAGAATGTATAATCGCGTTCTGTGAGATGTTGAAAACGCCACACATCCATCAAACCTTCTTTGGAAATAGTTTGAAATAGATCTGAGGGAGAGTGCGATGCACCTAAGGCTATGTTCACACGGGGTCTTTTGCCGAGTTTTTTGACGCGGAAACCGCGTCGCAAAACTCGGCAGAAACGGCCCGAGAACGCCTCCCATTGATTTCAATGGGAGGCGTCGGCGTCTTTTTCCCGCGAGCAGTAAAACTGCCTCGCGGGAAAAAGAAGCGACATGCCCTATCTTCGGGCGCTTCCGCCTCCGACCTCCCATTGACTTCAATGGGAGGCAGGAGAAAGCGTGTTTTCTGCCCGCGGCGCTCAATGGCCGCGGGCGAAAAACGGCGCGATCATTGCTATTCACACGGAGTATTTTGGGGGAGGAATATCTGCCTCAAAATTCCGTTTGGAGCTTTGAGGCAGATATTCCTCCCCCAAAATACTCCGTGTGAACATAGCCTAAGGCAGATGAGTCAAGGGAAGGCCACATGGTTTTTGTATAGTCTCCCACCATCATAAGATACCCCTGTCTATGTTTGTGTTCCAACCTAAGTATTTTATTCACAAATCTGGTTTGATGTGCATTTGGCGCATAAACATTAACAATGGTATACTGAATATTATTAAGATTACAAACAATAATAATATAGTGACCCTCCAAATCTATATGAACGTCTTGTTTAAAGGCAACCGATTTGTCCAGGATTATAGCCACACCTTGCTTTTTAGAAACCACCGGAGCAGTGTAAATATGGGGAAAATTTTTATGTTTAAGTCTAAAGGCATCAGATTGCAAGAAACACATCTAAACCAAACACAATACAGATGGTTTTAGGTGTTTTGTTTCCGCCCACAACATTGAGCGCTTAAATGGGCTATTAAGCCCTTTGACATTTAAGGAAGAAAAGGTCAGCACCATAATGAAAGAAAATAAAAAACGCTATAAAGAGATAAAATCACAATAATAGTGTTACCTCTCAATGTAGGATTACAGAGACCCTCCAAATACATGACATGCATAAACATATGAAAAAAAAGAAATGACACTCTCAAGCAGGTGAGTATCATGAGCAAAACGTTCAACAGAATAGAAAAATAAAGTAGAAACAAAAACAATTGTGTTGGCGCATGATAGAAAATTGGCGCCACGGTGGGGAGTGGAAGACTTAAGGCCACTAGGCAGGTGGTTTAAGCCAAGAGCTAAACCCGGGCTATTTAAAGTCAAGAATACATATACAATAAGGACATGAAAAAACTAACCGCCCTTACACTAAAACAAGAAAGGACCATATGAAGGCACCATAAGATACCCAAAACACGCTCAGGATACAGAAGATCTACGACCTGAGACTTTCTGCCAGTCCGTGTTCAGAATAGGAGGATCCTTGATTGAAGAAGCAGGCTGTCTAGATGAGAAGACCCGGGAGCCTGCAGGAGACATCGCATTCACATGCCAATCAGTGAGCAGAGCTTGAACTTTCCGCGGGGAGTCCGCCACATATTTAGAGCCTTTGTAGGTAATGAACAGCTTGACGGGGAATGTAGGGAATTTGATGATCCCGCAAAATCGTGGTAACAGATGAAAACTCTCTCCGACGAAGAAGCGTAGCTGCAGAAAGATCCGCAAACAATTTAACATCTTGAAACTGCCCAGGAAGGGAAGTCACATTTCTCGCCGCAAACAGCAATTTATCCTTAAAGCGGTAAAAATGAATACGTGCAATGACATCACGTGGAAAAAATAAAGGCAACGACTTGGGCTTGGGAATACGATGTGCTCTATCAATCATCAAGTCCAGTTGCGGTGTATCAGGTAATATCGCCACAAAAAGATCTGTGAGAAACTCTACCAAATGGTCTCCTTTAACTGACTCAGAAATGCCACGAAACCGTACATTATTACGGCGCGACCAATTTTCGATGTCGGCGACCTTGTATTTCAAAGTTTCAACCTGTTCTTCTAATGAAATACTTGCATCCACAAGTAAATTATGAGCCTCAGAATATTCAGCCATCTTGTTTTCAATATGGGAAGTTCTGTCCCCAAGAGCATGAAAATCCTTTTGCAGATGCTGAAAAGCTGACTGTATGGACTGCTGAATAGAAATATGAAACTCTTGCAACAACAACTTAAGGGCAGTTTCAGATACAGGCTTCTCTGCACCAGAAGCATAGAGAGGCAAAGATGGCTGCTGAACATGCACAGCATCAGGAAATGGAGCATGTAACAGACTCTGCCCTGCAGGAGAGCCAGCAGTACTCACAGATGGCGAATAAGACGATCCCACAGGAGGTTGCACATGGTCACTGAGAGGAGAAGACGGCTGTGAAGAGGAGGCATGCTCCGAAGATCGCAGGTAAGGAAGCAGGGAAGCAGGAACAGACCCACGTGGAGTGCCTGAGCTCCTCTGACTGGAGCCAGAAATCCTCTGCTGTAATGGAGCCGGTGAGTCAGCGCCATCTTGGGTCCGCGACGCTGGAAAAAACTCGTGATTTTTAGAGCAGTCACGGGCTTCTTTTTCAGTCTGCCCATATCTCCAAGTAGTCAGGAGACCGTCCAGGTAGGAACAAGGTCTCAAACGGTAGTTTTATTGCTAGTGTGAGCCGGTAATTAGCTTGGGAGCTGCAGAGCTACAGGAGCACACGTCTTATTCTTATAAAAGTTTTAAAATAAATAATGTTTTGACTTTTGCATGCCTCTAGATTTATTTCTGAATTTGTTCTGATTGCTTGGATACCAAATATGTTGGTGTATGTTATCTCACGGGCACTTGGCAAGGCCTCAAACTAAGGCCTCGTTTACACAAGTGTGATATACGTCCGTGCGACGCGCGTGCTTTTCACGCGTGTCGTACGGACCTATATTAGTCTATGGGGGCATGCAGTCAGTCCGTGAGTTTTGCTCAGCGTGAGTGCACTGAAAAAAACTCACAACATGTCCTATATTTGTGCGCTGTTCGCGCATCACGCACCCATTGAAGTCAATGGGTGCGTGAAAATCACGTAGGTCACACGGAAGCACTTCCGTGCGAACAGCGTGATTCGCGCAACAGCTGTCAAACTGAATGTAAACAGAAAAGCACCAACAGCACAAACATCCAAACGGAGTGTCATAATGTTGGCGGCTGCGCGAAAATCTCGCAGCCGCGCATCATACGCTGATGACACACGGAGCTGTGTAAATGAGGCCTAAAAAGGTGTCCAATTTGGCCTAAGGATGACTGTTTCCAAAGCTGATTTTTAGGCACCAGAGAGTCTTTGCAGAGGCCCTGTGATGTCGGATCATAAAAATACACTTAAAAATGACCCAATCTGGGAAAGAAGACCCCACAGGGTTTTTACCTATTGGTATAGTTTGTACCTAGGCCTTTCAGATTTTTTGAGATTTTTGTTGAAATATGACATAAAATATATAAAATGTTTATGACACTATGTATTATCACAGACCTGAAGATATTCATCTAGGGGTATAGTGAGAATGAAAAAAGAAAAAAAGTTTTTCCCTACAGATGTAAAGACCACCCCCCCCCCACCCAGAATTATCATTGACAGATTCACTTTCGCATAAGGAATCCCTCACTATTTTGGCTTTCATTAATTCAGTAATTTGCTACTGTATGGTAGGTCTCAAAGCATGGGTAATTACACAGTCCTGGTTTTGAAGGGCAAAAGGGTCAATAAAAACGTGAATCGCTTCTTCAGCCATGTTTTCGTCAAACTCTGCATCTCTTCTGCCGATACTTTTGCGTCTCAGTGGCAGGATGTAAAAAGTGATGCTCCGTGAGTCTTTTGACATCTTCTGACTCATGGCGTCCTACTTCCCCTCCTTCAAATAAAAGATGTTCAATAATTTTTTCTTGGAATTCCAGATATGTCATGGTTCCCTAGGCCTTTTTGAATATTATATAGGAATTGAAAGTAGAAACCTGCATCAAATATATTGCCACTTTCTCAGGCCCTAGTTTTCCTTTTGATCAAATAAGGTTGGAGAGCCTGGTCTGAAAGGTCGACGCCACCCATGAACCTGTTGTACTCTGTAATAAAGAGCGGTTTTTGTCTGTTCGCAGTAGCGCCTATCTCTCTGACAGTGACCTTGGTGTCAGTGTGTATAGTGCTCAGCATAAAAACCTCTCTCCGATCATTGCACTTAAGTGCAAGAAGTTCATCACTTGCGAAAGCAATTGATTCCACCTTTGCCAGGCGCATTGAGAGAAGTTGTGGTGGCAATTTATTACTAAAATGCAGGAAACGCATTAATGCCTCATACCTGCTCCGGGACATTATTGATGAAAAAACTGGGGTTTCATGACTAGGACTTGCTGCCCAGTAAGAACGGGTGGACGTTTTTTTTACAACGCCCATATTCAGAATGAGCCCTAAAATTTTTTTTATCTCGCGGACATTGGTAGGAAACCAGACCCTTGCATTACCACATGCAGGCTTTTCCGTCAAAAACTGCCTCGCAAAAAGGTTAGTCTGGTCCACAATGAATTGTAAAAGCTCATCCGTAAAAAAAATATAAAAAAAATTGTGTGGGACAAAATTTGTGGTGTCAATGTTTATGCCCGGAGTTGACATAAATTGGGGCACCTAAAGGGATAAAGTTTGCTGCAGGATCCCATGGCGGTACTATGGGATTACTATTTCTTGCAGTTGCGCCTGTGGCTTCGGCAACAGCGGCATCTTCCATAGGGGGAGTTGCTGCGGAAGCGTCCGAAGCAGTACTTGTAATTTCATCATAGCATATTTCAGCTTCTGAAGCGGTTCCTGTGTCACTGCCTGAATCAGGGCACAAAATAGCATAAGCTTGCTCTGCGCTGTAACGTTTTCGCGCCATTCTAATATGTTTCCTCTCTAATAACAGTTTTTTGTAACAAAATTTTTTTTTTTAATAATTATTAGATTTATTATAGATTTACTATAAAAATTTAAATAAACACTAACTAAAAAAACAGGGGGGATTGTTACAATATAATGTAATGTTTTTTTCACTGTAACGATTTGTTCTCTGTCTCTCCTCTCACAAAACCACAACTGAGAGGAGAGGCGGAGAGCAGAGGAGAGAGCCCGCTGTTTACATTCAGCGGGTGGTGATCGCTGTGATAGTGTGTTCACAGCGATCACCTCCTCCTATCAGAGGGTCCCCTGACGTTGTCTCCAAGCCTCCAGCTTTCACATAAGGGTATGTTCACACGCTTAACAAAAAACGTCTGAAAATACGGAGCTGTTTTCAAGGGAAAACAGACCCTGATTTTCAGACATTTTATGAGCAACTCGCGTTTTTCGCGGCGTTTTCTATGGCCATTTTTGGAGCTGTTTTCATTGGAGTCTATGAGAAAACGGCTCCAAAAACGTCCCAAGAAGTGTCCTGCACTTCGTTTGACGAGGCTGTAATTTTACATGCCATATTTTGACAGCGACGCGTAAAATGACAGCACGTCTGCACAGAACATCGTAAGACCCATTGCAAGCAATGGGCAGATGTTTGCCGACATATTGGAGCCGTTTTTTCAGACATAATTTGAGGCGTAAAACGCCTCCATTACGTCTGAAAATAGGTTGTGTGAACCCAGCCTAACAGCTGAGGTTTGGAGATATCCGCGCTGCTTGCAGTAGAATAAAGCCCACTAATGACCGCCGTGAAAAGGCTTATCGGCGGTCATTAAGGTAGTTGTAAGCTTGCTTCTGTTACTGTATTTATGTAGTAAGCTTGCTTAGGTTACTATATTTATGTAGTAAGCTTGCTTTGGTTACTGTACTTATGCTGTACACTAGGGCTGGGCAATTATGACCTAAATCAAAATCCCGATTAATTGAACATGATTATTTAGACCACACCCCTTTTTGCATGCCACGCCTCCTATATGCATTCTACACCATTGAATTAATCGTTTTCCCCTGGACCTGCTGTATATAATATACCCCCTGACACTGCCCCCAGACAGTATATTGCCCCCATAGTGCTTACGGTTCCCTGGCTCTACCATTGGTTTCAAATGTAACTGCGTCCTAAAGATGCAGATACAGTTCAAACCGGGATAAAATAATTGATAAAACTGAAATTTGTTCATTCTGTTTAACTTCGATTTAGATTATTATTTTATTAATTGCCCAGTCCTACTGTACGCTATTTTTACCCTATCTATACTGTGTGCTTGATTCTATTATGCTCTAAGCTCGGTTCTGTTATGTACTTATGCACTAAGTCCAAGGCTCCATGCACACGACCGTATTTTTCATCAGTAATTACAGTCCGTAATTACGGACCCATTCATTTCTATTGGCCACGAACACCTTTCAATATATTTACGGATGGGTGTCCGTGCCGAAAAAATTATAGAACCTGTCCTATTCTGTTCAGTAATTACGGCACACCGCGCCCATAGAAGTCTATGGGAGCTTCCGTAAATACGGACGGCTACGCATCTGTAAACCGTCCGTATTTACGGAAGCGTTGCTAAGCAACATGTTGATGACATCATTTGCAGCCTCCCTCTTTCTTTTTACGGATCCATATATACAGACCAAATACGGATGCAATACGGACCGTATTTGCTGATACCAATCTGTAAATATGGATAAATTACGAATGCCCACGGATCCATATTTACAGACAGTATTAACTGATAGATGAAAATATGGTCGTGTGCATGGAGCATTATTCTGTTATTGAATCTATACAGTGAGCTAGACTATTAGGGCTTGTCCACACACAACGGATTTGCTGCAGAAAATTTCGGCAGAAAATGGAGAGTAAATTGCTGCGTTTTTCCCAATGCAAGGAGATGGTGACATCTACTCTGAAAAACTCAGCATTTCTGTCCATATTTCACAGCAGGAATTCACATGCTGCGGTCCGAAAAATACCCACTGCAGGTCAATCTCTGCTCAGAATTTTTTGTTAAATCTCATGCACTATGCTGCTACTAAATTCTGCTGCATTTTTTATGTCCGAAATTGAGGTCGGAAAAAACACAGCAATTCCGCAGTGTGTGGTCGCATGTGCTGCCCATTGTATATGACCTGCTTCACCCTTAAGAGTTGCATTCCCTCAACACTCCATCCACAAAAGGGAAAAAGTGTCCCTGGAATTTTTTCCAGGAATTTTGTTTGCAACTTTGTAGCTAATACATGGGCATTAGCAGAAAGACACTGCAGAATAAATTGCCAGTGGAGGTCTTGGCGCTGGGAGAGCCATTCCTTTATTGGTTTATAAATCTGAGATTTTCAGGCTTCCAAGCTATGCTATCAGGCTGTCCATTGATTTCAATGGAACTTTCCTTCAGTCAATGAAGAACACAACAGCATGCTGGCCCTAGGTTATTTGGCTTACTGTGCGTAATTATATTTTGGCCACACCCCCTCAAGATTTAGTCCAAGTTTGCACATAAACCCCTTCACGACATCCGCTGTATATATACGGAGCTGTCGGGCAGGGGTTCCCGCAAAGCGCAGTACCACTACGTTGCGGTGATAGTGCGGGCTCAGGAGCTGTGCCCGCACCATCACTGCTGGGTGTCAGCTGTATGTTACAGCTGACAACCTGCTGTAATGGCCAGGACACGAGCTAGCCTCCGATCCAGCCGATTAAGCCCTCAGATGCTACACTCAATAGAGAACAGAGAGATTACCGCTCAATAGAGATTAGAGTAGCATCTAAACAGGGTTTTTAGCCACCGACACGCCAGCAACGTGATCGCTGGTTTGCCTGTGGCTGCAATGGCAACTGGAGGCCTAAAAGGCTTCAAGTACCGACAGCAAGATGGCGCCGGCTCAGCTACTGGCTCATAAGCTGAGCCGGCGTCATCAGCATCTTACAACTGACACCCTCCTGTAATGGCAGGGACCGAAGCTAGCTCAGCTCCCTGCCATTAACCCCTTAGATGCAGCGATCAAAAGCGATCGCTGTATCTTAGTGGTTTGTAGCAAATCGCAAGCCCTGCTATACGATCGCAGGGCTGCTGACTGTTACTATGGACACAGGACGCCTAACAATGGCCCCCCCGGTCTGCCATTACAGAACTCGATTAAGCCCTGTCCAGAGGCGGAGCATAGTCATCTTGCTGTCAGTGAATGACTAACAGTTCTAATACATTGCACTACATACGTAGTGCAATGTATTAGAACAGCAATCAAACAGTTGAACCTTCTATTCTCCTAGTGGGATGAAAAAAAAACAAAAGTGTGAAAAAAGATAAAATTCAACTTTAAAAAATAAAATAAATGTTTTAAGTAATAAAATCAAACACAATCACCCTTTTTCCCTTATCAAGTCATTTAGTATTGAAAAAAATAAATAAACCATACATATTTAGTATCGCCGCGTCCGTAACGGCCTGAACTATAAAAATACTGTAATTTATCCCGCACAGTAGCAAAAAAAACTACAGCTCGTCCCGCAAAAAAACATACCACTATGTATATGAAATAAGTTAAGGCTCCCATTCAGGAAAGAAAAATATGCAGTTGTGCAGGCCCGAGGGGAACATTTCTTCTGTTTCAAGCGGCGATTTATCAAGGCCCTAAAATTATGGAACCAGGAAGGGGAGGACTTAAGCATATCTGCGGGAAGCGAGTGTGCCTGTATTTTACCAAGACAACACTTTCCCAGCAAAATTCCCCAAACTGCAAAGGAGCAGAGTGTTTACCAAAAGGGGGATAAGAAAGGACACCATTTACAGTGAAAGAAATAAGTATTTGATCCCTTGCTGATTTTGTACGTTTGCCCACTGTCAAAGACATGAACAGTCTAGAATTTTTAGGCTAGGTTAATTTTACCAGTGAGAGATAGATTATATTAAAAAAAAAACTGAAAATCACATTGTCAAAATTATATATATTTATTTGCATTGTGCACAGAGAAATAAGTATTTGATCCCTTTGGCAAAAAAGACTTAATACTTGGTGGCAAAACCCTTGTTTGCAAGCACAGCAGTCAAACGTTTTTTGTAGTTGATGATGAGGTTTGCACACATGTTAGATGGAATTTTGGCCCAATCCTCTTTGCAGATCATCTGTAAATCATTAAGATTTCGAGGCTGTCGCTTGGCAACTCGGATCTTCAGCTCCCTCCATAAGTTTTCGATGGGATTAAGGTCTGGAGACTGGCTAGGCCACTCCATGACCTTAATGTGCTTCTTTTTGAGCCACTCCTTTGTTGCCTTGGCTGTATGTTATGGGTCATTGTCATGCTGGAAAACCCAGCCACGAGCCATTTTTAATGTCCTGGTGGAGGGAACGAGGTTGTCACTCAGGATTTGACGGTACATGGCTCCATCCATTCTCCCATTGATGCGGTGAAGTAGTCCTGTGCTCTTAGCAGAGAAACACCCCCAAAACATAATGTTTCCACCTCCATGTTTGACAGTGGGGATGGTGTTCTTTGGGTCATAGGCAGCATTTCTCTTCCTCCAAACACGGCGAGTTGAGTTAATGCCAAAGAGCTCAATTTTAGTCTCATCTGACCACAGCACCTTCTCCCAATCACTCTCAGAATCATCCAGATGTTCATTTGCAAACTTCAGACGGGCCTGTACATGTGCCTTTTTGAGCAGGAGGACCTTGTGGGCACTGCATGATTTTAATCCATTACGGCGTAATGTGTTACCAAAGGTTTTCTTGGTGACTGTGGTCCCAGCTGCCTTGAGATCATTAACAAGTTCCCCCCGTGTAGTTTTCGGCTGAGCTCTCACCTACCTCAGGATCAAGGATACCCCACGAGGTGAGATTTTGCATGGAGCCCCAGATCGATGTCGATTGACAGTCATTTTGTATGTCTTCCATTTTCTTACTATTGCACCAACAGTTGTCTTCTTCTCACCCAGCGTCTTACTTATGGTTTTGTAGCCCATTCAAGCCTTGTGCAGGTCTATGATCTTGTCCCTGACATCCTTAGAAAGCTCTTTGGTCTTGCCCATGTTGTAGAGGTTAGAGTCAGACTAATTAATTGAGTCTGTGGACAGGAGTCTTTTATACAGGTGACCATGTAAGACAGCTGTCTTTAATGCAGGCACCAAGTTGATTTGGAGCGTGTAACTGGTCTGGAGGAGGCTGAACTCTTAGTGGTTGGTAGGGGATCATATACTTATTTCTCTGTGCACAATGCAAATAAATATATATAATTTTGACAATGTAATTTTCTGTTTTTTTTTTTTATATAATCTATCTCTCACTGGTAAAATTAACCTAGCCTAAAAATTCTAGACTGTTCATGTCTTTGACAGTGGGCAAACTTACAAAATCAGCAAGGGATCAAATACTTATTTCCTTCACTGTATCGGTGTGACACTGGCCTGTGCAGATAGATTGCTTCACAGTGTAACACGCATCTATGGATTATTTTATTGTTGATTTTTACCCCATTATTATACCACCTGACTATGCCCCTGATGTACTCTGCCCAACTTACATGTGCCCCCATATTACAAACTAAAATACCAGTAAAACTCCAAACAAAACTACTACCAAGCAAAATCCACACTCCAAAAGCCAAATGGTGACCCCTCCCTTCTGAACCCTACAGCATGCCCAAACAGCAATCTACTTCCACATATATGGCATTGCCAAACCAGGGAGAACCCTTTTAACAATTTTTAGGGTGTGCGTCTCCCGTGGCACAAGCTGGGCAAGACATATTTGCCATTGAAATGGCATATCTAGGGAAAAATTTTAATTTTTACTTTGCGTCATCTGCAGCGCAATTATTTATGGAAAAGACCTGTGGGTGAAAATGCTCAATACACCCCTTAATAAATGCCTTGAGTTACGTAGCTTCAAAAATGGGGTCACTTCTTGGGGTTTCTTTTATTATTTCACATCAGAGCCTCTGCAATTGTGAACCAATATTTGGTAAGTCGCCATATTAGGCCTCAATTTCGCATGGTACTCTTTTCACTCCTGAGCTCTGTCAATCATCCAGGCAAAAGTTTAGGGTCACATGTAGAGTGTTTCTAAAATCGGAAAACACAGAATAAAAATTAAAGAGCTGTCTTTTTATGGTGGCACAGGCTGGGCCGCACATATAGGCATATCTATGGAAAAATTGCCATTTTCACTCTGCAACATGTAAAACACATGCAGGGTTATCATCCTCACTACACCCCTAGGTGAATACCTTGGTGAGTGTAGTTTCCAAAATGAGGTCACATCTGGGGGGTTTCCACCATTTTGGTCCCACAGGGGCTTTGCAAATGCGACATAGCGCCCAAAAACCGGAGTATCGCCGTACTCGGTAGAAATTGCTTTACAAATGTTGGGGTGATTTTTCTCCTTTAACCCCTTAAGGACGCAGCCTTGTTTTGGCCTTATGGCTCAGAGCCCATTTTTCAAATCTGACATATTTCAATTTATGTGGTAATAACATCGGAATGCTTAAACCTATCCAAGCGATTCTGAGATTGTTTTCTCGTGACACATTGGGCTTTATGTTAGTGGTAAAATTTGGACGATATATTCAGTGTTTATTGGTGAAAAATTGCAAAATTTAGAGAAAATCTATAAAAAATAGCATTTTTCAGAATTTAAATGCATCTGCTTGTAAAACAGACAGTTATACCACCCAAAATAGTTACTAGTTCACATTTCCCATAGGTCTACTTTAGATTGGCATAGTTTTTTGAACATTCTTTTATTTTTCTTGGACGTTACAAGGCTTAGAACATAAACAGCAATTTCTCATATTTTTAAGAAAATTTCAAAAGCCTTTTTTTTAAGGTACCTGTTCAGTTCCGAAGTGGCTTTGAGGGGCCTATGTATTAGAAACCCCCATAAAAAAAAAACATTTTGAAAACTAGACCCCTCAAAGTATTCAAAACAGCATTTAGAAAGTTTATTTAACCCTTCAGGCATTTCACAGAAATTAAAGCAAAGTAGAGGTGAAATTTGCAAATTACATTTTTCTTGCTGAATTCCAATTGTATTCAATTTTTTTCTGTAACACAGAAGGTTTTACCACAGAAACACTACTAAATATGTATTGTCCAGATTCTGCAGTTTTTAGAAATGTCCCACATGTGGCTCTAGTGCGCCCGTGGACTAAAACACAAGCTCCAGAAGCAAAGAAGCACCTAGTACATTTTGAGGCCTCTTTTTTATTAGAATATATTTTAGGCAGCATGCCAGGTTTGAAGAGGTGTTTAGGTGCCAAAGCAGTAGAAATCCCACAAAAGTGACCCTATTTCAGAAACTACACCCCTCAAGAAATTAATTTATGGTTGTTGTTACCATTTTGACCCCACCGTTTTTACACAGCACGTATTTTAATTGGCCTGTGAAATTAAAAAAATGGCATTTTTTTTCCAATAAGATGTCATTTTTGATAAAAATTTCTTATTTTGCACAGGGAACAAAATACCCCATTTTGTTGCCCAATTTGTCCTGAGTGCAGCAATACCCCATTTGTGATGATAAACTGCCGTTTGGGCCCATGGAAGGGCTCAGAAAGAAAGGAGCGCTATTTGTTCTTTGGAGTCCAGATTTTGCTGGATTGGTTTTCGGGTGCCATGTCGCATTTGCAGAGCCCCAGAGGTATCAAAGCACAATGGAAACCCACCAGAAGTGACCCCATTTTGGAAACTACACCCCTCAAGGAATTCATTTATTGGTGTTGTGACAATTTTGACCCCATAATTTTTTTCACATAACTTATTTGAATTGGGCTGGGAATTAAAAAAAAACAATTTTTTTCCAATAATATGTAGTTTTGGCTGAAAATTTCTTATTTTCACAAGAAATAAAATACCCCATTTTGTTGCCCAATTTGTCCTGAGTGCGGCAATGCCAAATTTTATGGTGATAAACTGACGTTTGGGCCCATGGGAGGGCTCAGAAGGAAAGGACCACCATTTGGCCTACGGGGGATTTTCTGGTGCCAAGTCATGTATGCAGAAGCCCCTGAGGTACCAGTACAGTTGAAACCCCCAAAAAGTGACCCCGTTTTAAAAACTACACCCCTTAAGGCATTCATCTAGAGGTGTAGTGAGCATTTTTACCGGAGACATACACCCCATAAACTGTAATGTGTGTTCTCACGGGTATGGCAATACCCTCAATGTGGCTTTTATCAGCTGCCTGGGCACACGGCAGGGCTCAGAAGGTAAAGATTTGGGGGATGAGATGTGCGGAGTGCATCAGGGTAAGTAAAACTGGGGTAGATTAAAAATCAAGGGATGTATAATACATTTTGAAGTACTCTTTCATACGGAGCCTTAGTTTTTCAGGACACGTGTTACATTGATATATTGTGTCCTTATCCCCCTCTTACAGCAGACTTTGTACCTCTTTTGACTTTTTCCTTTCTTGCCAGTTTGGGGAACTTCTCCTGGAAAGTGTTGCCCTGGTACGATGCGTGTAGCCCTGCTTCCAGAAGTACTGGGTGCCCTCCCTTCTTGGTCCCTAAAAATTAGTTTCTTGATAACCACCTCTTGAAATTCCAGGAAAGTTCCCGTCTGGCCTGTACATCGACGTAGCACGTACACATTGTACAATGCCATCGGTATGATGTGCACGGCCAGTTTCTTATACCACACCGCATGGCACTGTAGGGCTTCAGGACTTGATCTGACAAGTCCACCCCTCCCATGTACCTATTATAGTCCAGGATGCAGTCTGGTTTGGGGGTGTCTGTACTGGTACCTCATACAGGTACATGGGTACTGGTGTGGGCATGTATTGTTGTCAATACAAGGACATCTCTCTTGTCTTGTACTTGACACACAATATGTTGCTGCTAGATTGTGCCCTGCTCTCACCCCTTCTGAGTGTTTGCCCAAGCAGAGTCTTAGGGAGGCCTCTCAGATTTCTTCTAGCAGTGCTGCATGCCGTAGGACTTCTGGAAGCGAGGCACTTGAAGAGTGGGACGCTGGTATAAAAATTATCCAGGTAGAGGTGGTAACCCTGGTCCAGCAGTGGGTGCACCAAATCCCACACAATTTTTGCATTAACTCCCAGTAAGGGGGGGCATTCTGGGGGCTGAATACTGGTGACCTTCCCTTAATATAGCCTAAATTTGTAGGTATACCCTGATGCACTCTCGCACAGCTTATACATCTTCACACCATACCTTGCCCTCCTACCCGGCAGGTACTAGCGGAATTGAAGCTTCCCTTTAAAATGTACCAAGGACTCATCAATAGAAATACACGTCTCGGTGGTGTATGCTTGGGAAAACCGGGCACTGAAACGGTCTAATAAGGGTCTCTGTTTATACAAACGGTCAAAACTGGGGTCATCTTGGAGTAGGCAATGCTCATTAGGAGAAGCGAAGAATTGCCTCATTTTTTTTTTTTAGGTTCCAGTTCAGTTCTGAAGTTGCTTTGAGGAGCCTATATATTAGACACCCCCATCAAACACCCCATTTTAGAAACTAGACCCCTCAAAGTATTCACAACAGCATTTAGAAAGTTTATGAACTCTTTAGGTGTTTCACAGGAATTTAGAGCAAAGTAGAGGTAAAATTTACATATTTATTTTTGTCAGAAAATCCTTTTTATACCATTTTTTTCTATAACACAAAAGGTTTTACCAGAGAAACGCAACTTAACCCCTTAAGGACGCAGCCTAGTTTTGGCCTTAAGGCTCAGAGCCCATTTTTCAAATCTGACATATTTCACTTTATGTGGTAATAACGTCGGAATGCTTAAACCTACCCAAGCGATTCTGAGATTGTTTTCTCGTGACACATTGGGCTTTATGTTCGTGGTAAAATTTGGTCGATATATTCAGTGTTTATTGGTGAAAAATTGCAAAATGTAGAGAAAATTTTGAAAAAATTGCATTTTTCAGAATTTAAATGCATCTGCTTGTAAAACAGACGGTTATACCACCCAAAATAGTTACTAGTTCACATTTCCCATATGTCTACTTTAGATTGGCATCGTTTTTTGAACATTCTTTTATTTTTCTTTGACGTTACAAGGCTTAGAACATAAACAGCAATTTCTCATATTTTTAAGAAAATTTCAAAAGCCTTTTTTTTAAGGTACCTCTTGAGTTCTGAAGTGGCTTTGTGGGGCCTATGTATTAGAAACCCTGATAAAACACCCCATTTTAAAAACTAGACCCCTCAAAGTATTCAAAACAGCAGTTAGAAAGTTTTTTTAACCCTTCAGGCATTTCACAGGAATTAAAGCAAAGTGGAGGTGAAATTTGCAAATTTCATTTTTCTTGCTGAATTTCAATTTTATTCATTTTTTTTTCTGTAACACAGAAGGTTTTACCAGAGAAACACTACTAAATATGTATTGTCCAGATTCTGCAGTTTTTAGAAATGTCCCACATGTGGCCCTACTGCGCTCGTGGACTAAAACACAAGCCCTAGAAGCAAAGAAGCACCTAGTGCATTTTGAGTCCTCTTTTTAATTAGAATATATTTTAGGCAGCATGCCAGGTTTGAAGAGGTGTTGAGGTGTCAAAACAGTAGGAATCCCCCAATAGTGACCCCATTTTGGAAACTACACCCCTCAAGGAATTCATTTAGGGTTGTTGTTAACATTTTGATGCCACAGTTTTTTCACAGCACGTATTTGAATTGGGCTCTGAAATGAAAAAAATGTAATTTTTTCCAATAAAATGTCATTTGAGATCAAAATTTCTTATTTTCACAGGGAACAAAATACCCCATTTTGTTGCCCAATTTGTCCTTAGTGTGGCAATACCCCATTTGTGGTGATAAACTGCCGTTTGGGCCCATGGGAGGGCTCAGAAGGAAAGGAGCGCTATATGTTTGTTGGAGTCCAGATTTTGTTGGATTGGTTTTCGGGTGCCATGTCGCATTTGCAGAGCCTCAGAGGTATCAAAGCAATGGAAACCCACCAAAAGTGACCCCATTTTGGAAACTACACCCCTCAAGGAATTCATTTATGGTTGTTGTTAGCATTTTGACCACACAGTTTTTTCACAGCACCTATTTCAATTGGGCTGTGACATTAAAAAAATGTCATTTTTTCCAATAAGATGTAATTTTTTACCAAAATTTCTTATTTTCACAGGGAACAAAATACTCAATTTTGTTGCCCAATTTCTCCTGAGTGCATCAATACCCCATTTGTGGCAATAAACTGCCGTTTGGGCCCATGGGAGGCCTCAGAAGGGAAGGAGCGCTGTGTGTTCTTTGGAGTACAGATTTTGCTGGTTTTGTTTTCGGGTGCCATGTCGCATTTGCAGAGCCCCAGAGGTATCAAAGCAATGGAAACCCACCAGAAGTGACCCCATTTTGGAAACTACACCCCTCAAGGAATTCATTTATGGGTAATGTGACCATTTAGACTCCATAGTTTCTTCACAGAACTTATTTGAATTGGGCTGGGAATTAAAAAAATATATATTTTTTCCAATAATATGTCATTTTAGCTCAAAAATTCTTATTTTCACAAGAAATAAAATACTCCATTTTGTTGCCCAATTTGTCCTGAGTGCGGCAATACCCCACTTGTGGTGATAAACTGCCGTTTGGGCCCATGGGAGGGCTCAGAAGGAAAGGAGCGCTGTGTGTTCTTTGGAGTACAGATTTTGCTGGATTGGTTTTCGGGTGCCATGTCGCATTTGCAGAGCCCCAGAGGTATCAAAGCAATAGAAACCCACCACAAATATCCCCATTTTGGAAACTACACCCCTCAAGGAATTCATTTATGGGTGTTGTGAGCATTTTGACCCCATAGTTTTTTCACAGAACTTATTTGAATTGGGTTGGGAATGAAAACAAAATTATTTTTTTCAAATAATATGTAGTTTTGGCTGAAAATTTCTTATTTTCACAAGAAACAAAATACCCCATTCTGTTGCGCAATTTGTTCTGAGTGCCGCAATACCCCATTTGTTGTGATAAACTGCCGTTTGGGCCCATGGGAGGGCTCAGAAGGAAAGGACCACCATTTGGCCTACTGGGGATTTTCTAGTGCGAAGTTATGTATGCAGAAGCCCCTGAGGTACCAGTACAGTTGAAACCCGCAAGAAGTGACCCCGTTTTAAAAACTACACCCTTAAGGCATTCATCTAGAGGTGTAGTGAGCATTTTGACCGGAGACCTACACCCCATAAACTGTAATGTGGGTTCTCCTGGGTATGGCAATACCCTACATGTGGCTGTTATCAGCTGCCTGGACACACAGCAGGGCCCAGAGGGGAAAGACGAGGGGGGATAAGCTGTGTGGAGTGTATCAGGGTAAGTAAAATTGGGGTAAATTATAAACCAAGGGATGTATGATAAATTTTAAAACACTTTCATACAGAGCTCTGGTTATTCGGGACACGTGTCACATTGATATATTGTGTCCTCCATTATCGCCCTCTTATAGCAGACTTTGCACCTCTTTTGACTTTTTCCCTTCTTGCCAGTTTGGGGAACTTCTCCTGGAAAGTGTTGCCCTGGTACGATGCGTGTGGGCTCGCTTCCAGAAGTACTGGGTGCCCCCCTCCTTGGTCCCTAAAGATTAGGTTCTTGATAATCACCTCTTGAAATTCCAGGAAAGTTCCCGTCTGGCCTGCACATCGACGTAGCATGTACGCATTGTACAATGCCATCTGTATGATGTGCCCGGCCAGCTTCTTATACCACACCGCATGGCGCTGTAGGGCTTTAGGGCTTGATCTTACAAGTCCATCCCTCCCATGTACCTATTGTAGTCCAGGATGCAGTCTGGTTTGGGGGTGGCCTTTCCTTCATATATCCTAAACCTGTAGGTATACCCTGATGCACTCTCACAGCTTATACATCTTCACGCCATACCTTGCCCTCTTACCCGGCAGGTACTCGCGGAATTGAACCCTCCCTTTAAAATGTACCAGGGACTCCAATAGAAATACACTTCTCGGGGGTGTATGCTTGGGAAAACCGGGCACTTGAACAGTCTAATAGGGGTCTCCGTTTATACAAACGGTCAAAACTGGGATCATCTCGGGGTGGGCACGGCTTATTATCAGTATAATGTAAGAAGCGACGTATTGCCTCATTTATTTATTTTTTTAGGTTCCAGTTCAGTTCTGAAGTTGCTTTGAGGGGCCCATATATTAGAAACCCCTATCAAATACCCCATTTTAGAAACTAGACCCCTCAAAGTATTCACAACAGCATTTAGAAAGTTTATGAACCCTTTAGGTGTTTCACAAAAATTTAGAGCAAAGTAGAGTTGAAATTTACATTTTTTTTTTGTCAGAAAATCCTCTTTATACCATTTTTTTTATAACACAAAAGGATTTATCAGTGAAACGCAACTCAATACTTATTGCCCAGATTCTGCAGTTTTGAGAAATATCCCACATGTGGCCCTAGTGCAGTAATGGACTGAAGCGCCGGCCTCCGAAGCAAAGGAGCACTTTTGAAGCCTCTTTTTTATTAGGCACCATGTCCGGTTTGAAGAGGTCTTGTGGTGCCAAAACATTGGGAACCCCCCAAAAGTGACCCCAATTTGGAAACTAGACCCCTTGAGGAATCCATTGTAGTTTTCTTGGGGTGCATGCGGCTTTTTGATCAGTTTTTATTCTATTTTTAGGTGGCGTGGTGACTAAAAAACAGCAATTGTACGATTGGTTTTTTTTCCGTTTTTTTTTACAGCGTTCACCGTGCGCTATAAATGACATATTCACTTTATTCTGCGGGGCGATATGATTACGGCGATACCAGATGTTTATAGTTTTTTTTTATGTCTTATGGCGTTTGCACAATAAAATACGTTTTGTAAACAATCACTCACTTTTTGTGTTACCTTATTCTAAGAGCCAGAACTTTTTTATTTTTCAATCAATAAAGCCGTGCGAGGACTTATTTTTTGCGTATCGAACTGTAGTTTCGATCAGTACCATTTTTAGGTACATGCGACTTTTTGATCTCTTTTTATTCCATTTTTTGGGAGGTGAAGTGACCAAAGAATTGTGGTTGTGGTTCGGTTTATTATTATTTTACGGCGTTCACCGTGCGGGATAAATAATGAAATAATTTTGTAGTTCAGGCCGTTACGGACGCGGCGATACCAATTATGTATAGTTTATTTGTTTGTTTATATATTTTTATTAATAATAAAGGACTGATAAGGGAAAAAGGGGGATTTTTACTTTTATTACTTTTAAATCTTTTATTTTCTTATTTTTACACATCTTTTTTTAACTTTATTACTTTGTCCCACTAGGGGACATGAGGGCAGGAGGCCCTGATCGCTATTCTAATACACTGCACTACATGCGTAGTGCAGTGTATTAGAACTGTCAGCTACTCACTGACAGCAAGCATAGTGGGTCCTGACGTTGTCAGGACCCACTAGGCTTCCGTCTATGGCATAGCCGGACACCATTGTTTGGTGTCCGGTTGCCATAGTCACCATCGCCGGCCGCTATCGCGTAGCAGGCCGGCGATGGCTGCTTAACCCCTAAAAAGCCGCGATCTCTATAGAACGCAGCTTTTAAGGGGTTATTCAGCGGGGACACAGCGATCGGTCCCCGCTGTAGGAGCTGTGACAGCTGCTGAACAAGACAGCAGCGTCACAGCTCCTGTGTGTGTCGGGAGGACGGCCGAAACGGCCGTTACTCCCGAGACGTACTATTACGGCATGGAGCGCGAACGATACAGCTGCCATGACGTAATAGTACGTCAAGGAGCGGGAAGGGGTTAATACTTAATGCCCAGATTCTGCAGTTTAGAGGTATATCCCACATGTGGCACTAGTGCGGTAATGGACTGAAGCACCGGCTTCCGAAGCAAAGGAGCACCTAGTGGATTTTGAGGCCTCTTTTTTTATTAGGCACCATGTCCGGTTTAAAGAGGTCTTGTGGTGCCAAAACAGTGGAAACCCCCCAAAATGACCCCATTTTGGAAACTAGACCCCTTGTGGAATCCTTTGTAGTTTTCTTGGGGTGAATGCGGCTCTTAGATCAGTTTTTATTCTATTTTTAGGTGGCGTGGTGACTAAAAAACAGCAATTCTACTATTGTTTTTTTACAGCATTCACCGTGTGCTATAAATTACATATTCACTTTATTCTGCGTGGCGATACGATTATGGCGATACCATATGTTTATAGTTTTTTTTATGTCTTATGGCGTTTGCACAATAAAATAAGTTTTGTAAAAAATCATTAACTTTGTGTTGCCTTATTCTAAGAGCCAGAACTTTTTTATTTTTCCATCAATAAAGCCGTGCGAGGACTTCTTTTTTTTGCGTAACGAACTGTAGTTTCAATCATTACCATTTTTAGCTACATGCGACTTTTTGATCTCTTTTTATTCAATTTTTTGGGAGGTGAAGTGACCAAACAATTGTGATTCTGGTACGGTTTATTATTATTTTCTTTTACGGCGTTCACCGTGCGGGATAAATAACGAAATAATTTTGTAGCTCAGGCCGTTACGGACGCGGCGATACCAATTATGTATAGTTTATTTGTTTTTTTTATATATTTTTATTAATAATAAAGGACTGATAAGGGAAAAAGGGGGATTTTTACTTTTATTACTTTTAAAACTTTTATTTTCTTATTTTTACACATCTTTTTAAACTTTTTTTTTACTTCATTACTTTGTCCCACTAGGGGACTTGAGGGCAGGAGGCCCTGATCGCTATTCTAAAACACTGCACTACATGAATAGTGCAGTGTATTAGAGCTGTCAGCTACTCACTGACAGCAAGCATAGTGGGTCCTGACTTTGTCAGGACCCACTAGGCTTCCGTCGATGGCATAACCGGACGCCATTGTTTGGTGTCTGGTTGCCATAGTTACAATCGCCGTTCGCTATCGTGTAGCAGGCCGGCGATTGTAGCTTAACCCCTAAAAAGCTGCAATCTCTATTGAACGTGGCTTTTAAGTGGTTAATCAGCGGGGACACAGCGATCGGTCCCCGCTGTAGGAGCTGCGGCAGCTGCTGTATGAGACAGCAGCTGTCACAGCTCCTGTATGTGTCGGGAAGACGGCCGGAAAGGCCGTTACTCCCGAGACGTACTATTAGGTCATGGAGCGCGAACGATACAGCTACCATGACCTAATAGTACGTCCAGGAGCGGGAAGGATTTAATTTGTTGAGAAAATGAAAATCTACAACTTATTGGAAAAAAAAATATTTTGATTTTCACTGCCAAATTTAATAAAATCTATGTAACACCTGTGTAGTCAAAATGTTTACTACACCCCTAGATTAATTCCTCAAGGGGTGTAGTTTCCCAAATGGAGTAACTTTTGGGGAGTTTCCACTGTACTGGTCCCTCAGGGGCTTTGCAAATGCGACATGGCGCAGAGAAACCAATCCAGCAAAATCTGCGCTGCAAAAGCCAAATGTGGCGCCTTCCATTTTAAGCCCTGCCTTGTGCCCAAACAGCAGTTTATGACAACATATGGGGTATTTACATACTCTGGAGAAGTTGCTTTACAATGTTGGGGGGCTTTTTCTTCTTTATTTCTTGTGGAAATCGTTGTTTGTTTTTTTTAGCTAAAATGACATCTTATTGAAAAAATGCTATTTTTACAATTTTGCTGCGGTTTTATGAAGTTTTAAAAAAAAGTAATAAAAATGTTTTTTTCTTTGTATTGCAGGTCCATGCCCGTCCCGTTCTTTGAGATCAAGGTGCATCCGGGTATAGTAGCCAAAAATGTCATGACTGGAGTGCGTATTTGCCAGACCAGCAGGGGATTATGGGTAAACATTATGATGTGAAAATATTTTTTTCTATTTTTCTTACAAACTACAAGAAAAAAAATCTGTGTGGCATGATAGCACCGTGATGATTAGAGGACATTGCTGTATTGCATGACAGTGAAGAGCAATGCAAACACAGGCCTGTTCTGTTTAGGTACTGTGATTGCATGAGACGGTTGTTATTTCACAAGTCCCAGCAACTGAATCTCACCATAACAAATTGTACCACTGATTAAAAAGAGGAGTATTTATTTAAAAAAAAAAAAACAAGAAATTTAAATAATAGAAGAACAAGGGCTGAAATGGTATTAGAATGTGCGGGACCACTTTCTGAGAGAGGTGAAGACAGCAGAAAGGAGTGGGTCCTCTCCCTCCAGGCGTAGAACAGCACATTATGACAAAATGATGTTCATCTTGCCCAGCAGGGGATTTTGCTTCTAAGTGATATATAGGTTTTTATTTTCAGTTTGGTATACTGTATACTTAATTATTTTTTTTCCTACAGATCAATAGGCAACTATCAGGAAACTGAAAGCATGGCGATGTCTCCTGCTGGCAACGATGAGCATCAGAGGATGGAGAGTGATCCCACTCCTTCAACGTCAACAGAGCCGATCCAGGAAGCGGAGGGGGACAAGAAGAACTGGCGGGATCTTCTGGAGTGACCATTCAGACATCACCGGATGTAGCAGCTATTTTAATAGCAACAGCTGCTGTTTCAGCAGCCACTCCCACCACACATCCCGTCCCCTAACTGCACACCTTCCACCCGTGGACAGAACTGAAGGACCCTCCGGGGAACAGACAGGCAATTGGAGGTTGAATGTGAGGCCTTGTCCCTTTATCCGTAGGGTAGATGGCGACAATCGTTTTGACTTTTTTGGATGTGGGGTGGCATCTCTCTGTCGCTAGATGCCAACCCATATCCAAGACAACTTTATGTCTTACATTAACGCCACAGTGGCAGTCTTTGGCTCCACCAACCCCCTGCCTGACCTCGGGGATCTCATCCAGATCTTCTTATGGGCTGCTGCCTCCTTCTTCCCTTCTCAGGGCCAGTGTGAAGTCCACCTCTTCCCAAACTGATTTTTCTGGCCCTCGCCCTTCTGCCCCCACCACAAACTGCTGGTACCCTTTTTACATGGGTTTTACCCTTCCTCTCCTGCTCTCTACACCAGCAGTGGGTCAACACAGCCTACTGGCTCCTCCACCTCCACTGAACTTCCCACACCCCATTTTTCAAATTCTTTCATTTAACGCCTTCCCGCCGCAGCCCTTTTTCAGATTTTCATTTTAGTTTTTTCCTCCCCATTTTCCAAAAGCCATAACGTCTTTATTTTTCCGTCGATATAGTACTATGAGGGCTTGATTTTTGCGGGAAGAGTTGTAGTTTTTCGTAGCACCATTTATTTTGCCATATAATGTACTAGGAAACAGGGAAAAGATTATATGTGGGGTAAGAAATGAAAAAAACAGCGATTCCTCCATGGTTTTTTGCGTGCCGTTTTTACGGAATTCACTGTGCAATTAAAACAACATGTTAGCTTTATTCTGTGGGTCAATATGATTACGGCGATACTAAATATATGTAGTTTTTTCTATACTTTACTACTTTTACAAGTAAAAACCTAAGTGTAAAAAAAATAAATTATTTTGTGTCGCCAAATTCCAAGAGCCATAACTTTTTTATTTTTCTGTCGATTAAGTGGTATGAGGGCTTATTTTTTGCGGGATAAGCTGTAGTTTTTAATAATACCATTTTGGTGTACATGCAACGGTTTGATCACTTTTTATTTAATTTTTTGTGGGAGATTAGGTGACCAAAAAATAGAGATTCTGGTATTTACAATTATTTTTTTTTGCGGGTTAAATAATGATATATTGTAATAGTTCCGACTTTTACAGACGCTGCGATACCAATTATGTTTATTTTCTTTATTTTAATAGGTGCACAAAGATGGCGGACCTGGGGGACTTTATTAGGCCCCCAGGCAGCCATAGCAACAAACCCCCCCCGCGCGATTGCGTTGCAGGGTGCGCGATGAGCTGTTAGAAGGGTTCGTCCCCCCTTTCTAACGATTTAAATGCTGCGGCCGCTATTGACCGCAGCATTTAATGAGTTAAACGAGCGGGATCACGCTCGAGCGCGATGCAGCTCGTTACTCTTAAGTGTCGGCTGTAACAAACAGCCGACACCCGCATCGTATGGAGCGGGTTCTCATACTTCCCCTACCCGACTTTGGCGTATGGATATGTCAAATGTCGGGAAGGGGTTAATGTTTTTTTATGTTTCGGTGGATCCTTTAACCCCTTCCTGCCGGATCACGTACATTAACGTCATTAAAACTGGTGTCTTACCGCATTTTCACGTTACTGTACGTCATGGAGATGAAGCTGGCTCAGGAGCTGAGCCAGCGACATCACCGCAGGGTGACAGCTGTATGTTACAGCTGGCACCCTGAGGTATCGGCCAGGACCGGAGCTAGCCTCCGATCCGACCGATTAACCCCTCACATGCTGCGTTCAATAGAGATCGCAGCATGTGAGGAGTTTATAGCCACCAGCAATTACTAAGGGGTGGACCTCAGTAGTTGGTGGGCGCAAAGGATTCAAAATGTATAGAGTGCCTACCGGCAAACAGAGCCCTTGTTTCCCAACCACCAAAATTAAAATATAAAGTTTTAATTGGTATAGACGACCATCAACAGACTACATAGAAGTTAAAATTCCTGGTCCATTGCTGATAGAGATCAGCATAGTGCAATGTGTGGTTATTCAAAGAAGCAAGGTGCTAACGGCTGCAGACCGCAGCACCACGTTGTAAGTTAAATTACTAAGAGACCAGCAGGACCAGAGTTAAAAATTCAAAAGAGCCCCCCCGACATGTTTCACTACCGACGTAGCGTCTTCAGGGGTATAGGGGCTAGTGACAGCGGGCGGCGGAATCCACATACCTATATATGCAGTAAACTATCTGCAGCTGTTGCTGCAATTAGTTGAGAGCCAATCAAAAGAGGAGCGGAGGAAAAAGCCTCCGCACGGCTGACTGACAGTCAGCAGCATCAATCGCTGGTGAGACAGAAGCCACCAATAGGTGCAGTGCCGGCGCACATGTGCAGTAACGAAAGAACCGGAGATAGAAAAAATCCGGTGATTACAACAATGTATCGACGCATGCATATTGAATTGCATACATATAACGTGCTATATAGCTGTTAGGTAGAAATAGTTATTAAGTTAGTGCATGACCGGCAGCAAGAACGATAGTTCACCAATGAATAGGCAGATAGCCATGTACATAGTACAGTAGATCGCAGAAATGATTGGCATATGTATAATGCCAACCATAAAGTGGCCAGGATAATGGCACCAGTTGTGGTCTGTAGTGAGAGCCCAATTTTAAAGTTGAAATTGAAGGAGACCGTCGCAATAGTCACTAGGAAAGTCTGAATGGTTATTCAGAATTATATTGATGTCAATAAATGGTAAGGAGTGTGGAAAGGTACAAACATAGTCAGAGTCAGTTATATAACAGTGCTGTATAATAATGCTATATAATAATGCAATCTATAACAAAAAATATGTATACCCAAAGGGGCATAATGCAACCGAACAGAGGGAAGACCAGCGGATTCACAAAAATGCCGCAAACGTAAAACCCTCGTTGAGGCCCCCTGGACTGAGGGAGCCCAAACGATGGATCCAATGTGCCTCCTCCTGTAGTAACCTGCGATCCAGATTACCTGCTCTAGGGCCAAGTTTAATATGGGTAATGCCCCAGAATTGTAGGGCACGGACATCCCCATTATGTGCAGAATGCACGTGCCTAGAGAGTGGTGTATCTTCTTTGTGATGGATAGTACTTAGGTGTTTTGAAATTCTCCTCCTCAATTCCTGTATGGTCTTGCCGACATATAGTTTAGGACAGGGGTATTTAGCAATATAGATCACTCCCTTACTTTGACAATTCATGAATTCTCTGATCTGATAGGATCTACCATCTAGTGGATTCGTAAAGTGTTTGACGGTGGGCATGAGATAGCAAAAGGAACATCGACCACAAGGATGTGAACCAATGGTCTTTGACTTCAGCCAGCATTTTGATATCACATTACATCCGGAGTGGTGACTGTGTACCAGGTAGTCTCGTAGGTTCCTCCCTCTACGATAAGTGATGCTCGGTGTAGGGGGGATAGCATCGCGAAGATCCGGATCAGCCAAAAGAATTGGCCAATGTCGGTGTAGGATTTTGCGAACCTGTTGGGACCCAGCATCAAATGTGCCAATGCATCTAATACCGGTTAGTCCCTTGGGTTTAGCTGTAGTCACTGTTCGCTGAACATTTTGAGGTTTATGTTCGCATAGTAATTCACTCCTATTCATAGCTCTGGCCCTAGCATAGGCTCTGTGCAGCCACTTTCTGGGATAGCCTCTTGCCACAAATTTGGAGAAGAGGCCATTACATTCATGTTGAAAGGACCGTTCGTCCGAACAGTTCCTTTTTGCACGGAGGTACTGCCCAATAGGGATTCCCCTTTTTAGGGCAGGAGGATAGTAGCTGTCCCAATGCAAAAGGCTGTTAGTAGATGTTGGTTTTCTGGAGATATCAGTATGGACACCACCAACAGGATCCAGGGAGATTTTTAAGTCTAAAAAAATAATTTATTTTTTATGTATGCAGTGGGTAAATTTCATGCCCACTTGATTAGTATTGATTATGTTCATAAACTCGTGGAATAAAGATAAGTCACCATCCCACAGGATGAGAATATCGTCTATATATCTCCCCCAGAAAAGGATGTGACAAGTGTAAGCGGCTAGTGTGTCAGTGAAGACTATGGTATCTTCCCACCAACCTAAAAATAAATTTGCATATGTCGGTGCACAAACGGTGCCCATTGCCAATCCTTTTATTTGTTGATAAAATTTACGATCAAATAGGAAATAATTGTGAGTAAGAAGAAATTTAAGTAGTGATAATAGAAATGTATTGTGTGCATGAAATTGGGTGCCTTTAGTGCCTAGGAAGTGTGCGACTGCTGTGAGGCCGAATTGATGTTGAATGTTAGTGTAGAGTGATTCCACGTCAATACTAGCAATGAGTGTAGAAGAGGTAACATGGATCTCCTGGATCCTGTTAATGGTGTCCTTTGTATCTCTCAGAAATGAAGGGAGAGAAGTAACAAAGGGTGAAAGAATCTCGTCCAGATACATGCTGATACCCTGGGTCAGGCTATCATTGCCAGACACAATTGGTCTACCAGGCACTGGGCGAGATTCCTCATGGATCTTTGGCAGGGCGTAAAAAGTCGCCAAAATTGGAACAGTATTGTAGATCCGTTTAAATTCCTCGTTGGTAATGAGGCTAAGTGTCTTCGCTTCCTCAAGTAGTGTGTGCAGCTCACCCAAGAACAGATCAGTAGGATTCCTGTCCAGGATGATGTAAGTCGTAGTATCATCCAAGAGTCTATGGGCCATGGTGACATAATCGCCCTGGTCCATAATGACAATGTTACCTCCTTTGTCAGAGGGTTTTATAGTGATTGAGTCATTTTGGCAGAGTTCAGTAAGTGCTGCTCTTTCTGGTTCGCTTAGATTAGCAAGCGCTCTCGTTCCGTCTGATCTGATCTTTTTGAGAACAGCACACACCAGTTTAACAAACACATCTATATGGGCAAATTGAGAGAATGGTGGGGTTAGCTTAGATTTTGGACGCAGTGAGGAAAAAGGATCAACTGCAGCAGTGGGACCCTCTTCATTCTCATATAACAGAGCTTCAAGATCTCTAAGTGTATTCTGTTCAATTCTATCCATATTTGCCACATCAGAAGTGTTGTTTTTAAAATATTTATGCAGAGCCATTTTTCTGGCAAATAGATTAACATCCTTAGTCCACAGGAATTCATCAAACAAAGGAGTAGGAGTGAAGGATAAACCTCTACGTAGAAGTGCAAGTTCAGAATCATTTAGTTGAATAGAAGAGATATTATACACCTGCATCTCATAACCACTCTCTATTGCAGAAGAAATAGGTTGTACCATTGTTAGTTCAGATTCCAACGGGAGTTGGTTGGTCCTAAAAAAGGAAAAGTATTCGGGGCACGATTATGCTGTTCATAGTGCCAATCGGGCACTTTGTGCTCATAGTTGTTTGGCTGGGACCCGTACCTATGGGACGGGGGGTTGAGGGGACAGTTGAAGTACCAGAGGCTGCTGATGTAGAGGAAGCGGAAAGTGAGCCCAAATGCGAGGTGGTGGTGGGGATCGGGTGGGACTGACATTTTGTGTTAGATCTGGTCTGTACGGTACTACGTTTAGCAGAATTAAATCTGTTATTGATCTTACGTTTTGTACCAGATCTAGATCTAGGTGAACGTGCAGGATCGTCAATACCTGATGTATCAGTCAGAAAAGTCAGTAAAGACCTGTACACGCTTGGGAGCGGTACGTGCCTGTGTCCTGTACGTATATACTTGACCAGTGTCAAAGTCCCTACGATCCCTAACGTATTTACGGTGCTTCCTCTCTTTTATTTCAGCCTGTAATTTTTGAATGTTTTTCTGTAAATTGATTTCACAGTTGTTAAATTCAATCAGGGTATTAAAGCCCTGAATGTCCCCAATTTCCTTTTCCAGTTGCAAGGCAATTTTGTTATAATCGCGTTTTTCAAAATCTAAAATGTATTGTAATAGTCGCAGAGAGCTCTGTAAGTAGCTCTTCCCAACCTTTTCACCCTTTGTATCTCTCAGAAATGAAGGGAGAGAAGTAACAAAGGACACCATTAACAGGATCCAGGAGATCCATGTTACGTCTTCTACACTCATTGCTAGTATTGACGTGGAATCACTCTACACTAACATTCAACATCAATTCGGCCTCACAGCAGTCGCACACTTCCTAGGCACTAAAGACACCCAATTTCATGCACACAATAAATTTCTATTATCACTACTTCAATTTCTTCTTACTCACAATTATTTCCTATTTGATCGTAAATTTTATCAACAAATAAAAGGAACGGCAATGGGCACCGACATATGCGAATTTATTTTTAGGTTGGTGGGAAGATACCATAGTCTTCACTGACACACTAGCCGCTTACACTTGTCACATCCTTTTCTGTGGGAGATATATAGATGATATTCTCCTCCTGTGGGATGGTGACTTATCTTTATTCCACGAGTTTATGAACATAATCAATACTAATCAAGTGGGCATGAAATTTACCCACTGCATACATGAAAAATAAATTATTTTTTTGGACTTAAAAATCTCCCTGGATCCTGTTGGTGGTGTCCATACTGATATCTCCAGAAAACCAACATCTACTAACAGCCTTTTGCATTGGAACAGCTACCATCCTCCTGCCCTAAAAAGGGGAATCCCTATTGGGCAGTACCTCCGTGCAAAAAGGAACTGTTCGGACGAACGGTCCTTTCAACATGAATGTAATGGCCTCTTCTCCAAATTTGTGGCAAGAGGCTATCCCAGAAAATGGCTGCACAGAGCCTATGCTAGGGCCAGAGCTACCAATAGGAGTGAATTACTATGCGAACATAAACCTCAAAATGTTCAGCGAACAGTGACTACAGCTAAACCCAAGGGACTAACCGGTATTAGATGCATTGGCACATTTGATGCTGGGTCCCAACAGGTTCGCAAAATCCTACACCGACATTGGCCAATTCTTTTGGCTGATCCGGATCTTCGCGATGCTATCCCCCCTACACCGAGCATCACTTATCGTAGAGGGAGGAACCTACGAGACTACCTGGTACACAGTCACCACTCCGGATGTAATGTGATATCAAAATGCTGGCTGAAGTCAAAGACCATTGGTTCACATCCTTGTGGTCGATGTTCCTTTTGCTATCTCATGCCCACCGTCAAACACTTTACGAATCCACTAGATGGTAGATCCTATCAGATCAGAGAATTCATGAATTGTCAAAGTAAGGGAGTGATCTATATTGCTAAATGCCCCTGTCCTAAACTATATGTCGGCAAGACCATACAGGAATTGAGGAGGAGAATTTCAAAACACCTAAGTACTATCCATCACAAAGAAGATACACCACTCTCTAGGCACGTGCATTCTGCACATAATGGGGATGTCCGTGCCCTACAATTTATGGGGCATTACCCATATTAAACTTGGCCCTAGAGCAGGTAATCTGGATCACAGGTTACTACAGGAGGAGGCACGTTGGATCCATCGTTTGGGCTCCCTCAGTCCAGGGGGCCTCAACGAGGGTTTTACGTTTGCGGCATTTTTGTGAATCCGCTGGTCTTCCCTCTGTTCGGTTACATGATGCCCCTTTGGGTATACATATTTTTTGTTATAAATTGCATTATTATATAGAATTATTATACAGCACTGTTATATAACGGACTGTGACTATGTTTGTACCTTTCCACACTCCTTACCATTTATTGACATCAATATAATCCTGAATAACCATTCAGACTTTCCTAGTGACTATTGCGACGGTCTCCTTCAATTTCAACTTTAAAATTGGGCTCTCACTAGCTCCGATTCCTGGCATTAACCCCTTCGATGCAGCGATCCATTGTGATCGCTGCATCCTAGAGGTTTGTAGAAAATCGGCAGCCTTGCCATGCGATGGCAAGGCTGGCGACTGCTACTATGGCAACAGGAGCCCTAACAATGGACTCCTGTCTGCCATTACGTAAGCTGATTAGGCCCCGCCCAGAGGCGGAGCCTGATCGGCTTGCTGTCAGTGAACAACTGACAGTTCCAATACATTGCACTACATAGGTAGTGCAATGTATTAGAACATCAAACAAACAGTTGGACATTCAAGTCTCCTAGTGGGACTAAAGAAAAGTGTAAAAAGAAAAGTGTAAAAAAAGTAAAAATAAAAGTTGTAAAACATACAATAAAAGTTTCAAGTAATAAAATAAAACACAATCGCCCTTTTTCACTTATCAAGTCATTTATTTTAGAAAAAAATAATAAAGTCATACATATTTGGTATCGCAGCGACCGTAACGACCTGAACTATAAAAATATTATGTTATTTATCCAGCGCAGTGAACGCCGTAAAAAAAACCTCAAAAACACTGCCATTATTACTGTTTTTTTGGTCACTGTCTTCCAAAAATTGAAATAAAAAGTGATCAAAAAGTCGCATGTATCCAAAAATGGTACCTATAAAATCTATACGTCGTCTCGCAAAAAACAAGCCCTCACACAGCTCCATCGACTAAATAATTTAAAAGTTATGGCTCTCACAACTTGGCGACAGAAAAAATACTTTCTCTTTCCAAAAGTAATTTTATTGTGCAAAAAGTTATAAAAAATGTCTATAAATTTGGTATTGCCGGAATCGTACTGACCCGCAGAATAAAGGTAACATGTAGTTTATAACGCATGGTGAACGCTGTATAAAAAATAACAACTAAAAAAACTATGGCAGAATTGCATAAAAGCTACAGCTCGTCCCGTAAAAAAAGAGCCCTCATACCACTACGTCTATGAAAAAATAAAATAAGTTAAGGCTCCAATAATTCAGGAAAGAAAAATATTCAGTTGTGAAGGCCCGAGAGGAACGTTTCTACTGTTTCAAAAGGCGATGAATCAAGGCACTAAAATTAGGGAACCAGGAAGGAGAGGGCCCAAACATATCTGCTGGAAGCGACGGTGCCCGTATTATACCAGGACAACACTTTCCCGGCAAATTTCCCCAAACTGCAAAGGTGCGGAGTGTAGACCAAAAGGGGGATAAGGAAGAACATTTATCAGTACGACACCGGCCTGTGCAGAAAGGATCGATCAAAGCGTAACACACATCTATGGATCATTTTATTATTTTTTTCACCTTATTATTATACCACCTGACTATGCCCCTGATGTACTCTGCCCAGCTCAGATATGCCCCACATTATAAACGGAAACAACAGTGATACTCCAAACAAAACTATTACCAAGCAAATTCCACGCTCCAAAACGCAAATGGCGCTCCCACCCATCTGAGCCCTACAGTGTGCCCAAACAGCAGTTTACTTCCACATATATGGCATCACCATACCCGGGAGAACCCTTTTAACAATTTTTGGGGGTGTGTCCCTAGTGGCACAAGCTGGGCACGACATATTTGACACTGAATTGGCATATCTAGGGAAAAATTTTAATTTGTACCTTCCGCAGCGCAATCATTTATGGAAAAGACACGTGGGGTGAAAATGCTCACTACACCTCTTAATAAATGCCTTGAGGGGTGCAGTTTCCAAAATGGGGTCACTTCTCAGGGGTTTCTTTTATTATTTCACATCAAAGCCTCTGCAATTGTGAACCAATACTTTATATGTCGCCAAATTAGGCCTCAATTTGACATGGTACTCTTTCACTCCTGAGCCCTGTCGAATGTCCAGGCAAAAGATTAGGGCCACATGTAGGGTGATTCTAAAACAGGGAAACACCGCATAATAATTGAGAGCTGTCTTGTTATGGTGGCACAAGCTGGGCACCACATATTGGCGTATCTAAGGAAAAATTCCCATTTTCATTCTCCCACATCGTGTGCACACGAATTTCTGCAAAACACCTGTGGGGTTAACATGCTCACTACACCCCTAGGTGAATAGCTTGAGGGTGTTGTTTCCAAAATGGGTTCACTTCTGGGGGGATCCACTGTTTTGGTCCCACAGGGACTTTGCAAATGCAACATAACGACCAGAAACCAAAGGCAGCAAAATCTGTACACCAAAAGCAAATGGCGTTCCTTCCCTTCTGAGCCCTGCCGTGTGCCCAAACAGCATTTTATGACCACGTGTGGGGTATTGCCGTACTCCAGAGAAGTTGCTTTACAAATGTTGGGGTTCTCTTTTTCCTTTATGTGTTGAGAAAATTAAAAATTTGGAGCTAAAGCTACGTCTTATTGAAGAAAAAGGATTTTTTTTATTTTCACTGCCCAATTCTAATAAAATCTATGAAACACCTGTGGGGGCAAAATTCTCACTACACCCCTAGATGGATTCCTCAAGGGGTGTCGTTTTCTCAATGGAGTCACTTTTTTGGCGTTTTCACTGTTTTAGTCCCTCAGGGGCTTTGCAAATGCGACATGGCCTGCGCAAACCATTCCTGCTAAATTTGAGCTCCAAAAGCAAAATAGCGCTCTTTCCCTTCTAAGCTCCGCCGTGTATCCAAACATCCGTTTATAACCACATGTGGGGTATTGTTTTACTCAGGAGAAATTGTTTTACAAATGTTGTGGTGCTTTTTCTCCTTTAGTCCTCGTGGAAATTAGAAAAAATTAGCTAAACCTACATGATCTTTGAAAGAATGACGATTTTCATTTTCACGGCCTACTTCCAATAATTTCTGCAAAAAACCTGCAGGGTCAAAATGCTCACTATACCCCTAGATAATTTCCTCAAGGGGTGTAGTTTCCCAAATGGGGTCACTTTTGGTGGATTTCCACTGTTTTGGCACCGAAAGAGCCCTTGAAACCTGACATGGTGCCTAAAATATTTTCTAATAAAAAGGAGGCCCAAAATCCACTATGTGCTCCTTTGCTTCTGAGGCTGGTGCTTCAGTCCATTACCGCACTAGGGCCACATGTGGGATATTTCTAAAAACTGCAGAATCTGGGCAATAAATATTGAGTAGCGTTTTTCTGGTAAAAACTTCAGTGTTACAAAAAAAATAGATTAAAAATGAATTTCTGCAAAAAAAAATGAAATTGGAAAATTTCACCTCTACATTGCTTTAATTTCTGTGGAACGTTTAAAGGGTTAAGAAACTTTCTAAATGCTGTTTTGAATACTTTGAGGGGTGAAGTTTTTAAAATGGGGTGACTTTTTGGGGGTTTCTAATATATAAGGACCTAAAAGCCGCTTCACAACTGAACTGGCCCCTGTAAAAATAGCCTTTTGAAATTTTCTTGAAAATGTGAGAAATTGCTGCTAAAGTTCTAAGCCTTGTGACGTCATAGAAAAATAAAAGGACGTTCAAAAAACGATGCCAATCTAAAGTAGACATATGGGGGATGTTAATTAGCAACAATTTTGTGTGGTATAACTGCCTGTCTTACAAGCAGATACATTTACATTTAGAAAAATGCTAATTTTTGCAATTTTTTACAAAATTTTGGTGTTTTTCACTGGTAAATATTGAATTTATCGACCACATTTTTCCACTATTATAAAGTCCAATGTGTCACGAGAAAACAATCTCAGAATCGCTTTGATAGGTAAAAGCATTCTGGAGTTATTACCACATAAAGTGAAATATGTCAGATTTGAAAAAATGGGTCTGGTCCTGAAGGCCAAAATGAGCTTGGTCCTGAAGGGGTTAATATACACAGTCGAATCACATTATGACCACCTCCTACGTTAGACGTCGGCAGAGCGTAGCCCATGAAGGAAGTGATGTGTTGTGGGCTGCCTTGGTAAGTATTTAAAGTGTTTGTCATGGGTGTGGGGAATTCTGACCCACTGGGCCACTCTGCCGTAACGGATTAGCACCTGGTCAAACAAAATGTCAATGACAGTCACTAGGACGAGAGTACATGGATAGCTGGCTAGTGTGTATAATCAGAAGCTGGCTTGTGCTGGACTATCGGAAGCTGGGTTGTGTTAGACAATTGGACTTCTCTCTTAAACAGGACACAAAAACTGTAGTCGTCACGAACACAGGACTTGGCACTAGGGATGCACGATGCATCGAAACTTCGATACGGTTTCGATACTTTGCATCCCCAAACGGTTCGATACCGTTATTTCATGTATTTCGATACTTAGCTGTGCGGCCGCACAGCTCAGTATAGTAACACATGAATTTATGAGAGCGGGGCTGCGGCTGTGTAACACAGCTATTGCCCCGCTCCTGAATCCTGACAAGTGCACACCGTCAGGATGATACGATGCGGCCAGCGCAGCACTAATGAGCGCCGGCACTGAAGACAGAACATGGCGGGCGCACTGCAAAACACCCCCATGTTCTGTCTTCAGTGCCTGCGCCGCCGCTCATTAGTGCAGCGCTGGCCGCATCACCTCATGCTGAACGCGCGCGCACTTACTGTCAGGAGCGGGGCAATGACTATTACACAGCCGCAGCCCCGCTGGCGGAGTTCAGAGAAACCTCTCATCTCCGCCGCTATTCCCTTGAATGCTGCGATCAAAGCTGACTGCAGCATTCAGGGGAAAATGAGAAGGGGGGATGCCCTTTGGATCACATCAGAGGGAATTCCTGTGACGCGATTGAGGGACATGCCATATATGGGTAGACAGCCCAGGGTACATTGAAGGACCCCAGGGCTGTCTTAACATATTTCCTGTTGTTAGGGCAAACTTAGGTATGTCCTAACAACTGCCTGTGTACTATCCGTACACAGGCTAATGTACTGGCATATAGATATACTGTATGCCATGACATTAAAGTTTAAAAATAAAGTAAAAACAAAGTCGTATTAAATAAAAAAAATACACACACTATTTTTAAAATAAACATTAAAATAAGTCTCAATACATAAAACATACACATATTCAGTGTCGGTGCGACCGTAATAACCTTCACAACAATTTTTTTGCATCATTTATGATGTGTACGCTGTAAAAAAATAAAATAAAAACTGCTTTCTTTCACTTATTATTGTGAGGCACGAGGTGTCATGAATTTAACCTCCATGTTCCTCACATTAATAGTAATTAACCCCATCATGTACCTTACATATTAACCCATTATGAATGAGAAACATGATGGGCTTAATTACTATTAATATGAGGCTCATTCAAAATTCAATAACACCTCGCGCCTCACATCAGAAAATGTTAAAAAAAAAATTTATTATTACTGTTGGCAAAGTATCGTTTTGGTATCAAAATCGCAATACTACACGAAGTATCGGTATCGAAGTCCGAATTCTGGTATCGTGACATCCCTACTTGGCATGGTCACTAGACTCGGATACTGAAGTCGTCACAGACACTGGACTTAACACGGACACCGGACTTGACACCGAACACGGATACTGGATACAGGATAACGCTAGGGAACCGTTGCAGAGGGTTAGACACAACATTGCTCAGGCAGTAAGGAAGAGGGCAGAGTTATTTTTAAAGTCCCAGGTGTGCGCACGCGCGCACCCTACGGGCATTGGACATAGGAGAGTTAAGTGTGCGCCAGCGTCTAGACCCCGCTGGTCAACCTGAGACTTTGACGACACAAGCCATGCTGGCTGAGATGGAGGATCTCCAGTCACGACAAGACCAGCTCCTCCTGTCGGTGAACGCCATAGCCCATCGGTTGCTCGCTCCAACCACAGTCGTCACCGCACCCGTCCCTGCGGTTCCTCCTGCTACACTTCCTGTCTGTACCGGTACCAACCCCGTGTTTCTTGCTGCTACCTCCACGCTATGACGGAGATCCGAGGTCCTGCAGGGAATTTTTGAATCAGTGCCTGATCCATTTCAGACTACATGCCAGGTCCTTCTGTTCGGATGACGTCAGGATCGCCTTCATCATCTCTCTCCTTACTGGCAAAGCCCTGGCATGGGCCAATCCTCTGTGGGAACACCAGGGACCAGAGACCCGGGACTTGCAGTGCTTCCTACAGACCTTCCGCTCGATCTTTGAGGAACCTGGGAGAGTTTCTTCGGCTGCTGCATCCTTACTAACCCTACACCAGAGAGACCTCTCCGTGGGCGAGTATGCCATCCAGTTCCGTATCCTGGCTGCTGAATTGACCTGGAACAACGAGGCTTTGGTGGCTACATTCTGGCAGGGACTGTCTTCAGGGATCAAGGACGAGCTGGCTGCTCGCGATCTGCCATCTACTCTGGACGATCTTATCTTACTCGCCTCCCGAGTTGACATGAGGATCCGGGAACGTTCCCAAGAGATTCTCCGGGAGAGAGTACTTCCCAGGCTGGATTCTGCTGTCCCGCAATCCTCCTCAGTCATCCCACCAGAGGATTCGATTCAGAGGAATTATGTCAAATTGTCTACCCAGGAGTCAACGCAGACGCACTTCTGGACTTTGTATGTATTGCGGCCATGGAGGCCATATTGTGCGTCTGTGTCCCCAGAGGCCGGAGAGACCCCATTGCCTAGGATTGGTTGGAGAGACAACCCTAGGTGGAACGGAATCTAACAGAGCATTCGCTTCCAAATTGACTATTCCTGTGACCATGGTATCCGGCGAGAGGACGCATCAAGTTTCTGCCTATCTTGACTCTGGCTCTGCTGCAAACTTCATCCAGAAAGGGCTGGTGGATCATCTTAAGTTGCCCACAGTTGTCTCTTCTTGCACGGTGTGTGCCTCTAACAAAGTGACTCACTCCAAGCCTGCCGGCCTGCTTCAACCTCTGCCTGTACCCAATGCCCCCTGGCAGCACATTGCGATGGACTTCGTCACTGACCTTCCCCCCTCAGCAGGATGTAACACTGTCTGGGTGGTGGTGGACCGGTTCTCTAAGATGGCTCATTTTATCCCGCTGACCGGCCCACCTTCTGCTCCTCGTCTGGCGAGTCTCTTCATTCTACACATCTTTCGCTTGCATGGCTTGCCTCTTCACATCGTGTCAGATCGGGGTGTTCAGTTTACGTCAGTTCTGGAGAGCCCTCTGTAAACTCCTGGATGTGAGTTTCGACTTTTCCTCTGCCTATCACCCCCAGTCCAATGAGCAAGTTGAGAGGATCAACCAGATCATGGAAAATTATCTCCGCCACTTCATCTCTTCACAGCACGATAACTGGGTACAGCTTCTTCCATCGGCCGAGTTATCTTACAACAACCACACAAGTGAGTCCACCACTTCCACTCCGTTTCACATCGTGTACAGTCAACATCCCAGAGTCCCTCTTCCTGTATCAACTTCATCTCAGATACCCGCTGCTGACTCTGCATATGGGGACTTCCTGCAAATCTGGCAACAGACCCGGTCCTCTATTTTGCTGGCAGTAGATCGCATGAAGCGAAAGGCAGATACTAAGAGAAGAGAGCCGCCTCAGTATCTTCCTGGACTAAAGTCTGGCTGTCCTCTCGGAACATTCGCTTGAGGGTGCCTTCATACAAGTTTGCTCCCAGGTTCCTTGGTCCTTTCGAGATCCTGCAACAAATCAACCCTGTCTCCTATAAGCTGCGGCTGCCTCCTACCTTCAGAATCCCTAACTCCTTCCATGTGTCCCTCCTGAAACCACTGGTCCTGAACCGCTACAGCAAGACTTCTAGTTCCACAGTTGCTTCCAGCGGTCCTTCTGATGTATTCGAGGTAAAGGAGATCCTGGACTGCAAAAGGGTAGGAGGAAGGACTTTCTATTTGGTGGACTGGAGAGGGTTTGGTCCTGAGGAGAGGTCCTGGGAGCCAGAAGAGAACCTCAGCGCTCCTGCTCTTATTAAAAAGTTCCTCTCTCACTCTGGCCCCAAGAAGAGGGGGCGTAAGAGGGGGGATACTGTAGCGTCCATGGCCGCGGGCCGTCGGGTTTACTCACCTCCCGACGCCCGCAGCCATGGATCTGTGAGCGCTGGTCTCCGTCTCACTCCTAGGAGATGAAAGCGCTCACTTCCGCTCCGTTCGGCTGAGTCCCGTAGGAAATAGGAAATCGTCGTCATCATCAACTGCTACGATTTACTGGTCTATAAGAAGGCCCCTGGCCTTCTAATCCTTGCCTGAGCGTTGTTCGTTTTCCCAGTCTGTCTTGCAAATGGTCCCTTAGTGTTTCCCGTTCCTGTTGTTATCCGTGCCTTGTTCCCCGTGCCTTGTTCCCCGTTCCTGTTCTTTGCCTTAGTATCAAGTCATGCCACGTCCAGAGTGAATCTGCTACGGCCAGAGGAATCCGCCACGTCCTGTGTAATCTACCACGTCTGGAGGTATCCGCCATGTCCTGTGTCATCTGCCATGTCCGGAGGAATCCGCCACGTCCTGTGTCATCTGCCACGTCCGGAGGAATCCGCCACGTCCTGTGTCATCTGCCACGTCCGGAGGAATCCGCCACGTCTGGCGCAACTTGCGGCTCCTGTGTCATCCGCCACGTTTGGCGCCATCAGCTGCACCCATCTCATCTGTGCCAGAGCTTCGGTCACCTTCTGGATTATCCAGGTACCCTTGTGCGGGACAATATATTTCTGGGGTTTCCTGTGGTTTGGCCAGCTGCCCTCCCGCTACGGCGGTACGGCCTAGTGGGTCCACTAACCCGCTTCGTGACAACTGCAAGGCACTAGTATTGCAGTATATCATGCGAACGATCCAATGATCACTGGTTCAAGTCCCTTAGGCTTACGAGTAAAAAAAACAGTTAAAGTTTTTTTAAATGCTCAAAAAAAAACAAATGCATTAACCCCTTAGAGACCAGCCTATTTTAGGCCTAAATTACCAAGCTATTTTTTTAAAATTTTCCATCGTCTCATTCAAAGAGATATAACTTTTATATTTTTGCGTCGACACAGTTGTATAAGGTCTTGTTTTTTGCGGGACAAGTTGTATTTTTAGTAGCACCATTTTGGGGTACATATAATATATTGATTAACTTTTATTACCTTTTTTGGGGGGGGGGGGAGAAAAAACCAGCAATTTCGCCACTTTTTTGCATTCCTAAATTGCCAGTTTACCGTGTGGTATAAATCACATAAAAACGTTATTCAGCGGGTGGTTACGATTGCAACGATACCAAATTTATATAGATTTTGTATGTTTTACTACTTTTACACAGTAAAAACAATTTTTTTTCAAAATTATTTGTTTTTGTGTCTCCATATTTCCATATTTGAAGAGCCATAACTTTTTTATTTTTCTGTCGATGCAGCTGTATGAGGGTTTTTTTTTTTTGTTTTTTTTTTGCAGGACGACTTGTAGTTTTTTTGGTACCATTTTGGAGTATGTGACTTTTGATCACTTTTTATCAGTTTGTATTATTGCAAAGTAGAAGCGTTTAGCTATCACAGCAACTCAGCCACAAAGTAACAGATCACGAGAAGTTACAGAGCAGGGTCTCCAGGTGCTGAGGCGCATAGCCAATGCTCTGCTGACTCAATAACTGCGGAGTTCCAAACCTCCTCTGGCATAAACATCTGCACAAAAACTGCGCCTGGAGCTTCATGGAATGGGTTTCCATGGGTGAGCAGGTGCATGAAAGCCTTACATCACCAAGCACAATGCCATGCGTTGGATGGAGTGGTGTGTAAAGCACGCTGCCACTGGAATCTAGAAAAGTGGAAACGTGTTCTGTTGAGTGACAAATACTCATCCTCTATCTGGCAGTCTAATGGATGAGTCTGCGTTTGGCAAATGACAGGGGAATTTTACCTGCCTGACTGAATTGTGCCAACTGTAAAGTTTGGTGGAGGAGGGAATTTTGCTATTGGGTTGTTTTCCAGGGAAATCTTAATGCTTCAGCATACCAATATATTTTGGACAATTGTCTGCTTTCAACTTTGTAGGAATAGTTTGGGGAAGGCTTTCTTCTGTTCCAACATGACTGTGCCCCAGTGCACAAAGCAGGGTCCACAAAGGCTTGGTTGGGCGCGTTTGATGTGGAAGAACATGACTGGCCCAGACAGAGCCATGACCTCAACCCCATCAAACAACTTTGGGATGAACTGGAACGGAGATCGTGAGCCAGGTCCTTTCGTCCAACATCAGTGTCTAATCTCACAAATGCTCTTCTGGATGAATGGGCAAAAATTCCTACAGACATATTGCAAAATCTTGTTGAAAGCCTTCCCAGAAAAGCTGTTTGAGCTGAAAAGTGGGAGCAACTCCATAAAAATGCCTATGGATTTATAATGGGATGTCATAGAAGCTCCTGTAGGTGTAATGTGTAGGTGTCCCAATATTTTGTCCATATAGTGTATGTCAATAGCACTTAAACGGTAGTCCATGCCAGGACAAATTGGGATTCCCCTCCTACTCATTCTCTCTCTTACATATTTAAATAGGGTATCACCTGACCTGGTGTAAATAAATTATATGTAAAGGAATTTGATTATAGAGGGCGTTTTTTTTTGTATGTAATTTTCTGTATGCAATTTCGAGAAATTTGTTCTGCTCCTGTGTGCCATGTGTAATGACATTTCCTCCTCGCAGCCATCTTGTCTCAATATGTGAGGTGGGAAATACTGAGAAACTGTGCTATGTTGTTAATTTTTTTTATATTAGTTTATTTCATGCCATTTTTTATAAGGATTTCCATTTTTTGGTGCTCCTTTACGTAATGTTTCATAGATCTGATCTGCATGCATGAAAGTAGTTGCAAGAAATAAGTCTGTAATACAGCCATTGTCCTGCTACTGTTAAGTGTGCGCACGTGTAATGTGGATTTATTGATGATACACTGTAGGCAGACTAACAATCAATCAACTTCTTTATTAAAACAGCAGCGTATACGTTTCGGCAAAGCGGTCAATAACCGAGGTCGGGGAACTCGACCTCCACGAGAGTTCCCACCGTGCCTGTTTGTGTCAAAGGAATCTGTGGACACACAGGTCCCTCCTTCTATAGTGCTGCCACGGGTCACAGAGACGCCACTCTCTACCACACGGCTTATCCCAATGTCTTTATTTACCTATGTCACCGGGTTGCACCAGATTCCTTTGTGGAGGACGCCCTCCTACCCCTGCTACACTTACGCGGGTCGTTGCGGAGGCAACGCTACCTTTCGCGCACGGACACCCTCGGCGGTACTCTGGCAACAGTCCGAGTCCCTTAGGCACAATTATTTAAGGGGGTATTGTAAAGTAAGTAGATAGT
Source organism: Rhinoderma darwinii (assembly GCF_050947455.1). Classification (NCBI taxonomy): domain Eukaryota; kingdom Metazoa; phylum Chordata; class Amphibia; order Anura; family Rhinodermatidae; genus Rhinoderma; species Rhinoderma darwinii. The sequence continues at coordinate 252,124,352 of NC_134689.1, read as the reverse complement.
CCAAAGTCCATTGAATAAGATGATTATCGCCCCTTTAAGACCGCTTTGCACTGGCTATAACATAAACATGCCTTGCTTGTAACTTTTATATTTAAAACCAGGAAATATTACTTCAAAGATGACTGTTAATTCAAATTACCACAAGGAGTGGAGAGATGACCAGACTTCCCTTGATAATTATATTCTGCATATAATTTATTCAGTCAATATTCAGACCTTATTCTCGGGTCCCTCTGACTTGATGACACTTTGTGGTGTTAGATTTCTAGACACTAGGCCAGACACTCATGTTCAGTTTCTTTCTACCTATTGTCACTCTAACTCCCTCCACTGTCATTACCTCAAACATTCCCGCCTTTTTCTAACTCCACCACTTCTCACTCTCTAACCTTTTTCTATCCAGGTGCTGCACCAATCACCTTGACCAGTGCGGTCACCTGATCTGTGCACTAATACAGGGCTCAATGGGAACCCCCTTAGTGCAGGGCTGCTGTGTCTCCTTGGTTGCTAGGGAAACCCAGCCTCACCTCCGCCCACTTTGAAGACATAGCGAAACAGGAGGATAAAAAACAAACAAGACAGACACCAGGGGGACACACAAGAGGGTGAGAGAGCAAAACATGCAACCATTTACCTGGTGGGTGACCAGGAAACACCCCACACACATGGTCAGCATGATGTGATGCGGCCGCTGCTGCACTAATGACAGAGAACATGGCGGGCGCACTGCAAAACACCCCCTTTTTCTGTCTTCAGTGCCGGCGCCTCCGATCATTAGTGCACACGCATCACATCATGCTGACCGCACACGCACACTTTTTGTCAGGAGCGGGACAATGGCTGTATTACACAGACGCAGCCCCACTCCAATGACGGATATCAGAGAAACCTCAAAGCTGACCGCAGCATTCCAGGGGAAAATAAGAAGGGGGATGCCCCTTAGATCGCGTCACAGGGAAGCCTTGTGACGCGATCAGGGAACTTACCATTTATGGGCAGATAGCCCACGGTCCATTAAAGGACCCCAGGGATGTCCGACCACATTTCTTGTTTTAGGGCATACTTAGGTATGTCCTAATAACTGGCTGTGTACTATCAGTACACAGGCTAATGAATTGGTATATAAATTTGCCAGTACATTACAGTAACAAAATAAAAAAGTAAAAAAAAAATAATGTTAAATAAACATGCACATTTTTTACAATAAACATTAACCCCTTCCCGACATTTGACATATCCATACGCCAAAATCGGGTAGGGGACGTATGGAGCGGGCTCACGGAGTGAACACACTTCATACGATGCCGGTGTCGGCAGTTTGTTACAGCCGACACCTCAGAGAAACTAGCGGCATCGCGCTCAAGCGCGATCCCGCTAGTTTAACTCGTTAAGCGCCGCGGTCAACTGAGACCGCAGCATTTAAATTGTTAGAAAGAGGGAGCGACCCCCTCTAACAGCTCATCGCGCCCCCCGCAACGCAATCACGGGGGGGGGGCGATGGCTGCCTGGGGGTCTAATGAAGACCCCCAGGTCCGCCATCTTTGTGCACCTATTAAGCCCTGCCTCCGGCAGGGCTTAATAGATGCCTGTCAGAATCATGATATACTTCAAAACATTAGTATTGCAGTATATCGTGCAAGCGATCTAACGATCGCTGGTTGAAGTCTAGACTAAGTCTAGACTAATAAAAAAAGTAAAAATTTGTTAAAGTTTTTTTTTGTGTAAAAATAAAAAAATATATTAAAAGTTCAAAAAAAAAAACTATTTCCCCTAGAGCATAGTAAAAAAATAAAATAAACATAATTTGTATCGCCGCGTCCGTAAAAGTCAGAACTATTACAATATATCATTATTTAACCTGCACGGTGAACGCCGTAAAATAAATAATTTCTAAACGCCAGAATGTCAATTTTTTGGTGACCTAATCTCCCACAAAAAATGAAATAAAAAGTGATCAAACCGTCGCATTTACACCAAAATGGTATTATTAAAAACTACAGCTTATCCCGCAAAAAACAATACCTCATACCACTTAATCGACGGAAAAATAAAAAAGTTGTGGCTCTCGGAATTTCGCAACACAAAATAAATTTTCTTTTTTACACTTAGATTTTTACTTGTAAAAGTAGTAAAATATAAAAAAAACTATATATATTTGGTATCGCCATAGTCGTATTGACCCAGAGAATAAAGTTAACATGTTGTTTTAATTGCCCAGCGAATTCCGTAAAAACGGCGCGCAAAAAACCATGGAGGAATCGCTGTTTTTTTTCATTTTCTACCTCACATATAATTGTTTTCCCGTTTCCTAGTACATTATATGGCAAAAAAAAAGGTGCTACGAAAAACTACAACTCGTCTCGCAAAAATCAAGCCCTCATAGTACTCAATCGACGGAAAAATAAAGGCGTTATGGCTTTTGGAAGGAAAAAACGAAAATGAAAATCTGAAAAAGGGCTGCGGCAGGAAGGGGTTATAACAAAAGTCTCAATACATAAAATATACACATTCGGTATCGTCGCTACTAAAATAACCTGCACAACAAATTTATAGCGTAATTTATGATGTGTACGCTGTAAAAAACAATAAACTTTAACCCTTTCCCGACCTATGACGAAAATGAACGTCATGGTCGGGAATTAGTTCCCGCACCAGGACGTTCATTTTCGTCACTATATCAAACTGTCACTCTGTGTATACACAGAGCGACAAGACCGCTCTGCCAGCTGTCCCAGACAGCTGACACAACAGGCTTGCCTGTCAGCGGACCATCGCCGCTGCTTTCACTAGTTAACCCCTTAAATTCGGCAACCGATTAAGATCGCTGCATTTAATGGGTTTGAAGCATATCGGCAGCCGCCACAAAGTGATTCTGGGGGCTGCAGATGCTTGTTGTGGCAATCGGAGCCTCTGGGTTGCCATGTACGGAAGTCTAGGAGGAGCAGCCGGAGGCTGGTCCTCCAAGGCTTCCTGTCAGTGTGACTGTCATGTCACAATGAGTGTTAGGCTGGGTTCACACGACCTATTTTCAGGCGTTAACGAGGCGTATTATGCCTCTATTTACCCCTGAAAATGCGGCTACAATACGTCGACAAACATCTGCCCATTCATTTGAATGGGTATGCCGACGTACTGTGCCGACGACCTGTCATTTACGCGTCGTCGTTTGACAGCTGTCAAACGACCGCGTAAAATGACTGCCTCGTCAAAGAAGTGCAGGACACTTCTTTGAAACGTAATTTGAGCTGTTTTTCATTGAATTCAATGAAGAACAGCTCAAGATTACGGGCGTCAATGACGCCTCGCAAAATGCGAGGAGGAGCATCTACGTCTGAAACGACGGAGCTGTTTTCTCCTGAAAACAGTCTGTAATTTCAGACGTAAAAGCCAGTTATCGTGTGCACATACCCTTAGAATACATTACACTACGTAGGTAGTGTAATGTACTCTTGCAGCGATCAAAGCTGCAAGTCTAAATGTCCCCTAGTGGGACAAGTAAATAAAGTTAAAAAAAGGGTAATAAAAATGTTTTTAAAAAAAGTGTAAAAATAAGTTATAAGTTGCATAAACAATAAAATGCTTTTTTTTGCTAGAATAAGACATTTATTATAGGAAAAAAATTAACACATTAAAAAAGTACACATATTTGGTATCATCGCGTTCATAACAAGCCAAACTATAAAACTATAATGTTATTTTTCCCGCACGATGAACAACCCAAAAGAAAATCAATAAAAAAACTACGCCAGAATCGCTATTTTTTTGAAACCACCGCTCCCAAAATAAAGACTAAAAAGTGATAAAAAATTTGCCTGTACCCAAAAATAGTACCAATAAAAACTACAATCCGTCCCGCAAAAAACAAGCCCTCACACAGATTGTTTTACTAAAAAATAAAAAAGTTATGGCTCTCAGAATATGGTGACAGAAAATATTTTTTTTTATATATATATTTTATTTTTATAAATAAGTGATTTTATTGTGCAAACGCTATATACATATGGTATCGCCATAATCGTACCGACCCTCAGAATAAAGGAACAATGTAATTTATAGCGTACGGTGATCGCCGCAAAAAAATAAACTAAAAAACTTTGTTAGAATTCCTAGTTTTTGGTCAGGATTGCAAAAAAATTGAATAAAAAGTGATTAAAAAAAAATCGCATGTACCCCAAAATGGTACCAATGAAAACTACAGATTGTCCCGTAACAAATAAGCCTTCACACAACTCCGGTGGAGAAAAAATAAAAAAGTTCTGGCTCCAAGAATATGGCGATGCAAAATGTGCAGAGTGTTCCAAAAGCGAATAAGATTGGGCGCCATTTATCAGATGCGACACCGGCCACACATCTATGAATTATTATTTATTTACCCAATTATTATACCCTCTTATTATGCCCTGATGTAGTCTGCCCAGCTTACATATGCCCCCACATTATAAACTGAAATACCAGCAATACCCCAAACAGAACTACTACCTAGCAAAAGCTACGCTCCAAAAGCAAAATGGCGCCCCTTCCATTCTGAGCCCTGCAGTGTGCCCAAACAGCCGTTTGCGCCCACATATATGGCATCGCCATACCCGGGAGAACCCGCTTAACGTTTTATGAGGTATTTGTCTTCAGTGGCACAACATATTATGCACTAAAATGGCATATCAGTGGAAAATTGCAATATTTACTTTGAACCATCCGCTGTGCATTAACCCCTTTGCGCACTATCACTTAATAGCACGTCATGGTGCGGGGGTTGATGTATGGAGCCGACTCACGTGCTGAGCCTGCTCTATACGCTGCGGCTGTCAGCTGTGTATTACAGCTGACACCCGGGACGAACGGACAGGTACAGCGATCGCGCTGTTACAGAAGCCTGTAAAAATAACACTATACGGCAAAACATTGTAGAGTATTGCAGTGTATTGTACCAGCGATCGCTGGATCAAGTCCCCTAAGGGGACTAATAAAATCTGTAGGAGATTAGTGAGAATTTTTTTTTAAAAAAAGTTGAAAAAAAATATCCGTGAAAGTCAGAACTATTTCAATATACCATTATTTAATTCCCACTGTTTTTTGTCACCTTAGCTCTCAAAAAAAAATTAATACAACTTTTTAATCACTTTTTATGTAACAAAAAATAAAAAAGTTACGGCTCTCAGAATGTGGTGAAACAAAACAATTTTTATTTTAACAAATAGATTTTTCTTTGTAAAAGTAGTAAATATATAAAAAACGATATCACTTTGGTATCACCGTAGTTGTATTGAGCCGCAGAGTAAAATAATGTTTACGTTTTTACCGCACGTCGAAAGTTGTAAAAACAAAACCCCCAAAAAATGGAATCAGATTTTTTTGCCATTTCAGCCCACAAATAATTTTTTTTCATTTTCTTAGTACATTTTATGGTACTTTAAATGGTGTCAATAGAAGCTACAGCTCCTCTCGCAAGAAATAAACCTTCACACCACTCTATTGATGAAAAAATAAAAAAAGTTATGACTCTTGGAAGGCGGGGAGTGAAAAACTAAAATAAGAAAGCCAAAAATTTATCAGACCTGAAATGGTTAATTCATTTCTAATGAAAAACTTATGACCACATGTGGGGTATTTTCGTACTCGGGAGAGATTGCGTTATAAAAAATGTTTTGTTTTTTTTTTCTCCTTTATCCCTTGTGAAAATTCAAAATTTTAGTGGAAAAAATGTTGATATTCATTTTCGCGGCCTAATTCTAATAAATTCTGCAAAAGACCCGTGGGGTCTAAATGCTCACTATACCCCTAGAAAAATTCCTTGAGGGTTTTTCCAAAATGGGGTCACTTTTGGGGGGTTTCCACTGTTTTGGCCCCTCCAGTGCATTGCAAACGCGACATGGCACCGAAAACCATTCCAGCAAAATCCGTGCTTCAAAATCCAAATGGCGCTCCTTCCCTTCTGAGCCCTGCCGTGGGTCCAATCAGCAGTTTATTACCACAAATGGAGTATTGCCGTAATCAGGAGAAATTACTTTACAATTGTTGTGGTTCTTTTTTTTCCTTTATTCCTTGTAAAAATTTAAAATTTCTACGTTTTTTTCAGAAAAAAGTAGATTTTCAGTTTTACAGACGAATTGCAATATATTTAGCGAAAAACCTGTGTGGTCAAAATGCTAACTATACCCCTAGCTAAATTACTTGACAGGTGTAGTTTCCAAAATGGGGAAACTTTTGGGGTGTTTCCACTGTTTTGGCAACACAAGACCTCTTCAAACCTGACAAAGTGCATAAAATATTCTCAAAAAAAGGGGGCCCAAAAGCCACTAGGTGCGCCTTTGCTTCAGAGGCCTGTGTATCAGTCCAGTAGCACACTAGGGCCACAAGTGGGATATTTCTACAAACTGCAAAATCTGGGCAATAAAATATTGAGTTGCATTTCTCAGGTAAAACCTTCTGTGGTACAAAAAAACAAATGCATTAGAAATGAATTTCGTCAAAAAAAGAACATTTTTAAATTTCACCTCTACTTTGCTTTAATTCCTGTGAAACACCTAAAAGGTTAAAACACTTTGTGAATGTTGATTTGAATATCTTAAGGGGTGCAGTTTTGAAAATGGGGTGATTTACAGGGACTTTCTAATATATAAGGCCCTCAAAGCCACTTCAGAACTGAACTGCCCCCTGTAAAAATAGCCTTTTGAAATTTTCTTGAAAATATGAGTAATTGCTACTAAAATTCTAAGCCTTGTAACGTCCTAGAAAAATAAAAGGACGTTCAAAAAACGATGCAAACATAAAGTAGACATATGGGAAATGTTAACTAGTTAATATTTTGTGTGATATTACTATCTGTTTTACAAGCAGATACGTATAAATTTAGAAAAATGCTAATTTTTGAAAATTTTCTCTAAATTTTGGTGTTTTTCAGAAATAAATACCGAATTTATCGACCAAATTTTTCCACTATCATAAAGTACAACATGTCACAAGAAAACAAACTGAGAATCACTTGGATAAGGAAAAGAATTCCGAAGTTATTACCACATAAAGTAACACGTCAGATTTGAAAAAGTCGGCTGGGTCCTGAAGGCCAAAACAGGCTGGGTCCTTAAGGGGTTAGAGGGGAAAAGTAAAAATATAAATAATGTTGTTGCATAAGTGTGAACACCCTTTTCTAATTGGGGATGTGGTTGTATTCAGAAGTACAGTCGCCAATCACATTCAAACTCATGTTAAATAGTAATTATTACACAGCTGCCATTATTTAAAGTGATTCTGAGTAACCTCATATAAAGCTCAGCTGTTCTATTAGTATTTTTGTGACATTTTCTTTGTTGCATGTGACAGCAAAAGCCATGGTCCGTAAAGAGCGTACAACACATCAAAGGGATATGATTGTTGAAAGGCATTAGTCAGGAGAAGGGTACCAAAGAATTTGCAAGGCATTAGATATACCATGGAACACAGTGAAGACGGTCATCAAGAAGTGGATTACATTTGGCACAACAGTGACATTACCAAGAACTGGACATCCCTCAAAACTTGATGAAAAGACAAGACGAAAATTGGTCCAGAATGCTACCAAGAGGCCTACAGCAACATTAAAGGAGCTGCAGGACTTTCTGGCAGGTACTGTCTGTGTAGTGCATGTGACAACAATCTCCGGTTTTCTTCATATATCTGGGCTGTAGCGTAGGGTGGCAAGACGGAAGCCTTTTCTAACAAAAAAAAACATCCAAGCCCGGCTACGTTTTGCAAAGACCTACATCAAGTCTGCCAAAAGCATGCGGAAAAACATGTTATGGTCTGATGAGACCAAGGTTGAACTTTTTGGCCATAATTCCAAAAGGTATGTTTGGTGCAAAGCCAACACTGCACATCACCAGAAGAACACCATACGCACAGTGAAGCATGGTGGAGGCAGCATTATGCGTTAGGGCTGTTTTTCTGCAGCTGGAACTGGGGCTTTAGTCAAGGTGAAGGCAATTATGAAGAGTTCAAAATATCAGTCAATATTGGCACAAAACCTGCAAACCTCTGCTAAAAAGCTAGAGGAATTTCACATTTCAGCACGACAACGACCCAAAGCATACCTCCAAATCAACAAAAGAATGGCTTTACCAGAAGATCGAAGTTTTGGAATGGTCTAGCCAGAGCCCAGAACTGATCCCATTGAAAATCTGTGGGGTGACCTGAAGAGGCCTGTACACAGGAAATGCCCTCGCAATCTGATAGATTTGGAGCGTTCTTGCAAAGAAGAGTGGGTAACAATTGGCAAGTCAAGATGTGCTATGCTGATAGACTTCTACCCAAAAAGGCTGAATGATGTCATAATGTCAAAGGGTAATTTAAGAAAGTATTAGTTTAACTGGTTGCCGACACAGGACGAGAATGCTCGTCCTGAGCGGCGAGTACTTGGCGCATTAGGACGAGCATTCTCGTCCTGTGGGACAGCCGTCTGTGCGCGCGATCGAGAGTGGGGCAGCGGCTGTAATACACAGCCGTGGCCCAGCTCTGACAGCGGAGAGTAGAGAAACATCTTCTCTCCACCGTTAACCCTTTGAATGCCACGATGAAAGCTGAGGGGACTGCACTTTGATCGCGTCACAGAAAATAACTGTGACGCGATCAAAGCCCACAACTTGTATGGCCAGACAGCTCAGGGTCCATTGAAGGACCCTAGGGCTGTCTGAACATATTTCCTGTTGTTAGGGCATACTGAGGTATGCCCTAACGGCCTGTGTACAATCAGTACACAGGCTAATGTACTAGCATATAGATCTATGCCAGTACATTACAGTTACAAAATCAAAATGATAAATCCCTTTATGGGATTAACCCCTTAGTGACCAACAATACGCCTTTTCACGTTCGTCACTGAGGGGCCTTAGGCTAGGCTGACGCCTTTTCACGTGAGCCTAGTCTAAGTCCTGCACGGGTCTCCCGTCCAGGCTGGAGCCGGGGCTCAGCTGTCTGATGACAGCTGAGCTCCTGCTCCAACGCCCGCGATCAAAGTTTACTTCGATCGCGGCCGTTTAACCCGTTAAATGGCGTCAATAGCGACCGGGGCATTTAACTTTGTTTACAGAGGGAGTGAGCTCCCTCTGTCACCCATCGGCGGCCCGCAAATACAATCGCGGGTCTCCGATTGGATGTCATGGCAGCCGGGGGCTTGATAAAAGCCCCTAGGTCTGCCCTGGACATATGCCTGTTAGGACGCGCCGGAGGCACGTCCTAACAGATTGCCTGTCAGATTTACACTGACAGGCAATAATGCTCTGGTATACGAAGTATACCAGAGCATTATAGCAGCGATCTGAAGATCGCACAGTAAAGTCCCCTAGTGGGACTAATTAAATAAGTCATAAATGTGAAATAAAGATTAATAAAAATTACAGTAAAAAAAATAAATCCATTTTTTTCCATAAAAAGTGGTTTTATTTAGTAAAAGTGTAAAAAATAAATAAAAGTACACATATATGTATCGCCGCGACTGTAATGACTCCATTAATAAAGTTAATATGTAATTTAAACCGCAAGGTGAACACCGTAAAAGAAAAACGCAAAAAACAATGGCGAAATTGCAATTTTTTTCCATTGCCCCCAAAAAGCCATAATAAAAATGAATCAATAAGTCCCATGCACCCCAAAACAGTACCAATCAAAACTACGTCTCGTCCCGCAGGAAACAAGCCCAAAAAATCACTACATTGATGGAAAAATAAAAAAGTTACGGCTCTTGGAAAGCAACGATGCAAAAACAAATAATTTTAGTTCAAAAGTGTTTTTATTGTGCAAAAGCCGTAAAACATAAAAAACCTCTACATATGTGGTATCGCCGTAATCGTACCGACCCATAGAATAAAGGTAACATCTTATTTACGCCACACAGTGAACAGCGTCAATTTAAAAACGCATAGAACAATGGCGGAATTTCAGGTTTTTTTTATAATCCCCCCAAAAAAGTTAATAAAAAAATTATATGTACCCTAAAATAGTGCTATTAAAAAGTACAACTAATCCCGCAAAAAACAAGTCCTCATACAGCTCTGTAGACGAAAAAATAAAAAAGTTATAGCTCTTTGAATGCGACTATAGAAAAACGAATAAAATAGCTTGGTTGGTCACTAAAATGGGCTGGTCACTAAGGGGTTAAAAAAAAAAGCTAAATGAATGTAAAAAACAATTAATGATAAATAAATAAAAAGTAAAAAAAATACACAAACACATTTTGTTTATAATAAATAAACTTTTTAAAATATAAGTCCCAAAACATTAAATAATATAGAAATATTTGGTATCGCCACGACCGTAACAACCTGTACAACAAATTTATAACATTATTTATGATGATCGGTGTATGGTGTAAAAAAAAAAATATTAAAACTGCAGCGTAACTGCTTTTTTTCTGCATTTCTGCCCAAATAAAAATGTATAGAAATTAAATGATAATGTATTTGTACCAAAAAATGATACCTAGATAAAGTACAACTCGTCCCGGAAAAAAAAAAGTCTTATACAACTATGTCGTACAAAACCTAAAAGAGTTATGAGCGTCGGGATGCAAAGAGGGAAATATAAAAAAATTGTTCTGTCCTCAAGGCCAAAATTGGCCGTGTCCTTAAGGGGTTAAGGGTGTGCATATTTATGCAACCACATTATTTTTTTATTTATTTTTTTTCCACCCTAAAAGATTTCAGTTTGTTTTGCAATGGAATTGTACTGATTATGGGTCACATTAAAGGTGGAAAAAGTTCTGAAATTATTCATCTTGTACTGATTTTGTTATATGACAGAAACCTGGCATTTTAACAGGGGTGTGTAGACTTTTTATAGTGTGTGTGTGTGTGTGTGTGTGTGTGTGTGTGTGTGTGTGTGTGTGTGTGTGTGTGTGTGTGTGTTTTCATGTATATTATATATATACACTACCGTTCAAAAGTTTAGGGTCACTTAGAAATTTCCTTATTTTTGAAAGAAAAGTACAGTTTTTTTCAATGAAGATAACATTAAATTAATCAGAAATACACTCTATACATTGTTAATGTGCTAAATGACTATTCTAGCTGCAAACGTCTGGTTTTTAATGCAATATCTACATAGGTGTATAGAGGCCCATTTCCAGCAACCATCACTCCAGTGTTCTAATGGTACATTGTGTTTGCTAACTGTGTTAGAAGGCTAATGGATGATTAGAAAACACTTGAAAACCCTTGTGCAATTATGTTAGCACCACTGTAAACAGTTTTGCTGTTTAGAGGAGATATAAAACTGACCTTCCTTTGAGCTAGTTGAGAATCTGGAGCATTACATTTGTGGGTTCGATTAAACTCTCACAATGGCTAGAAAAAGAGAGCTTTCATGTGAAACTCGACAGTCTATTCTTGTTCTTAGAAATGAAGGCTATTCCATGCGAGAAATTGCCAAGAAACTGAAGATTTCCTACAACGGTGTGTACTACTCCCTTCAGAGGACAGCACACACAGGCTCTAACCAGAGTAGAAAGAGAAGTGGGAGGCCCCGCTGCACAACAAGACAAGTACATTAGAGTCTCTAGTTTGAGAAATAGACGCCTCACAGGTCCTCAACTGGCAGCTTCATTAAATAGTACCTGCAAAACGCCAGTGTCAACGTCTACAGTGAAGAGGCGACTCCGGGATGCTGGCCTTCAGGGCAGAGTGGCAAAGAAAAAGCCATATCTGAGACTGGCTAATAAAAGGAAAAGATTAATATGGGCAAAAGCACACAGACATTGGACAGAGGAAGATTGGAAAAAAAGTGTTATGGACAGAGTAATCGAAGTTTGAGGTGTTTGGATCACATAGAAGAACATTTGTGAGATGCAGAACAACTGAAAAGATGCTGGAAGAGTGCCTGACGCCATCTGTCAAGCATGGTGGAGGTAATGTGATGGTCTGGGGTTGCTTTGGTGCTGGTAAAGTGGGAGATTTGTATAAGGTAAAAGGGATTTTGAATAAGGAAGGCTATCACTCCATTTTGCAACGCCATGCCATACCCTGTGGACAGCGCTTGATTGGAGCCAATTTCATCCTACAACAGGACAATGACCCAAAGCACACCTCCAAATTATGCAAGAACTATTTAGGGAAGAAGCAGGCAGCTGGTATTCTATCTGTAATGGAGTGGCCAGCGCAGTCACCAGATCTCAACCCCATAGAGCTGTTGTGGGAGCAGCTTGACCGTATGGTACGCAAGAAGTGCCCATCAAGCCAATCCAACTTGTGGGAGGGGCTTCTGGAAGCATGGGGTGACATTTCTCCAGATTACCTCAGCAAATTAACAGCTAGAATGCCAAAGTTCTGCAATGCTGTAATTGCTGCAAATGGAGCATTCTTTGACGAAAGCAAAGTTTGAAGGAGAAAATTATTATTTCAAATAAAAATATCATTATTTCTAACATTGTCAATGTCATGACTATATTTTCTAGTCATTTTGCAACTCATTTGATAAATACAAGTGTGAGTTTTCATGGAAAACACAAAATTGTCTGGGTGACCCCAAACTTTTGAACGGTAGTGTGTATATATATATATATATATATATATAAAAATGATACGGAGACTGTAGCAATTATGAAAAGTAGAAACGTGATTTTAATGACAATATAAAGCATTCTGAGAGCAGAACATAACTCCCCTGTCATCTACCTTTATATAAATGCTGGTCACGTACACCTTTACTTCTGAGAGTTTCTGAAGCAACATTGCCGTGGCAGGGCTTGATCTTTTACAACTAGGGGGAGACAAAGGAGCTGCCTGCTGCTATTTTTTTTTATCTTCCTCAGAGAACAAAAATCAGTAGAATGCATCTTTACAGTGACATTGTATAGTTTGTTGAATAAGTGTGTAGGCAGCATGGGGTAGTGAATAACATGGATTCCCGCCTGAAGGGTTACTGTAGCAACCATGTGACTAGTAACCATTATTACTATAAATATCCGGTATGTAAATTGGTCAATAGGGGTGTATAAACATCTCTTTACAAATGTATCCTAACATTAAAAACGCTTCATAAAAGAAAGTCACATATATAGCCAGATTTTTTTAAATTTATATGATTTTTTTTTATTTTCTTCTGGAATCTTTTTCCATTGAGCTGTAATGGAGCTGTACCCTCCCCCCCCCCTCCCTTGCATTATATTCTCTCTAGAAAAGAAACATCATTTGAGGCCTTGGGGGTGAAGTGTTTCTTTCTGGATATACGATCGTGTGTAGAGTTATATACTGACACCCCTTTAGGTTCTCTTCGTTACATCATAGGTTCTATAGATGATGTTTTTCCAAACATGTATGTATATAGTTTATGTTTCTCTGTTTGTACTGTGATCATGCCCGGGCAACATCGCGTCTGTCTCACTGTAAAGATTGATTATGGCTTCATTTAAAACATTATCATTTAATGTCAAAGACCTGAATAATCCGCAGAAACTAAGTCAAGTTTTCAATATGTTGAGAAGAGAATGTGCTGACCTAATTTCCTTACAAGAAACGCACTTTAAGACGAGTAGTATTCCTTCGCTTCTTACTAAGCCTTATGACAAGTGGTTTCATTGCACTTATCATACAGCATCGAGAGGTGTTTCTATAGCAATTCGTAACACTATACCTTTTGTTCTTGAAACTACACGAATTGACCCCTATGGCCGCTATATATTTCTTAAAGGTACTATCTTGAACACGAAAATTACTTTAGTTTATCTTTATGCACCAAATGTGGGACAGACGCAATGGTTAGTGAATGTATTACAACTTCTTCATCCTTTCTTTGAAGGTCTAGTAGTAGTAGGAGGGGATTTCAATTTGGTATTAGATCCGAATTTGGATTCCTCCTCCAATACATCTCATATTGCACATAAAGCCCTTAGACGCCTCCAAATGTTAACTAAACCAGTTGTAAGGGACTATTCCTTCTATTCTGCCCCACATAAATCGTATCAGCGTTTAGATAATTTGTTTTTGTCTGAGAGGTACTTGCCTCAGGTTACATCCTCTTCTATAGGAAACAACCATTTCTGATCATGCTCCAATCTCTATTAAAATCACATTGAAGGAGCTCCCTGTTCGCGGGTGGAATTGGAGTCTTAATGATACTTTACTTGAAAATTCGAAAGATGTAGAAACCTTAGAGAATAAATTGATATAATTTTTTACATTTAATGACGACCCTCTTGTTTCACAACCTATCCTTTGAGAGACGCACAAGGCCTTCGTGAGGGGGGAACTTATTGCATTAGGGTCTAGAGTTAAGAAAGAGAGGTCGAAGCTTATCAACAAGGTGTTGAGCCAAATCTCTTCCTTAGAAAATATTCATAAGCGTTCGCAGTTGGCCTCAGTTCAAATAGAACTACAGAACCTCAGGCAGAAACTTAAGAATAGCCTTACTGTGCGCTCTGCTAAATCCCTTCAGCTACTAAAATATAAAGCCTACGCACATGGGGACAAAGGGAATAAAATAATGTTGAATCTCATTAAAAGACAACGAGAAAAAACATGTATTTCCTCCATAAAGGGTACATCGGGTAAGAGACTTATTGAAACTGATCAAGTAGCCCTAGAGTTTCAGAATTACTATTTGAAGTTATATGATATTAAAAAAGACCCATCGCAGACTAATGATACATCACATGTTGAAGCCATACAAAAAAACGTATGTTCCATTGACGCACCTTCCTTGACGGTAGAGTAACAAGCCGTTCCAGTTCACTTTACCTGAACTAGAAAATTTTTTGATGTCAATACCAAACGGGAAAATCCCTGGTCCTGATGGGCTCCCCATTATTTATTATAAAAAAGTTAAGACAACTCTTCTACCATATTTTCTCTCCTTATGCAATGCCATTTTGAATGGATCTCATTTTCCTAACCAAGCATTAGAGGCCAACATTAAAATACTCCCTAATGAGGGTGAGCATCTGGAAAGGTGCAGTAGCTACAGGCCCAGATTTGAAATGGTGGGCGAAAATACTATCTACACACATTAATTATTTTCTCTCCAAACTGGTGGGAGTGGAACAAGTGGGATTTGTCCCAGGGAGGGAGGGAAAGTTTAATACTATAAGGACCATACATGCCATATATCATGCCAGACAAAACAAAATACCCTTGATATTACTTGGAACAGATGAAGAAAAAGCTTTTGATCACATTGATTGGATATTCTTGAAAGCAGCCCGTGCTAAATTTGGTTTCCCACAACAATTTATTGAGACGATTTTTTCATTATATGCGACCCCCACAGCAAGAATTCAAGTGAATGGCACCTTTTCAGACCCTTTCCCCATCCGCAACGGAACGCGTCAGGGATGCCCTTTATCTCCCACGTTGTTTATACTTGTAATGGAAACCTTATTACTAAAGATCAGACAAACTTCCGCTATCAAAGGCCTTACAGTAGGAGATTTTGAACATAAAACCGCCTAATATGCGGATGATCTGTTGGTATATAGAACTAATCCCCTGGTAGCTCTCCCACGACTTCTCCAGATTTTCGAGGAATTTGGTTGAATTTCTTAGGTAAGCTCCAAATCCCGTACATGTCATGGATCGGTCGCAAGAACCTCCTTACTATATTTGTTCTCCCTCAGGTCTTATATATGTTTCAGACTTTACCCATTGTTATCCCCACATATTATTTTTCAAGGATTAGACGCTTATTAATGGATTTTTTGTAGAATAAAAATCGTCCTAGAATCGCATTTGTGCAACTTATACCGAAAAAAGATAAGGGAGGATTGTCGTTACCTGATCTGCCCACGTATTATAACGCCATACAATTGGGAAGATGGACGCAATTGGCTAATGTTGATGTTTCTCTAGTGGGGACCAAACTACCTTCTAGATCCTTGGTAGTGAGTGATATGACCTTTGGAATGTTCAAGGTATGCCACACTTCCTCGGCATTACACCTACATAAGAACTGTATTTCAGTACCTGAAACTTGGTCTCACCTTCATCCACTGAAGATAGCTATACTTTTTGATTCGGCGGGTCAACCTACTTTGCAGGCATTGCATGAGGAACTGAATACCCCACACCCTACCAGTTTGCAAGTGTTAGATTTTTCATCTACATGTCAGAAATTTGTGAAGTCCACTGTTATACAAAAATCCGACCCCACTTGGTTAGAGAACTATACCTTATTAGCCTCATTCCCTAAAAAGTCTCTTTCCAGGATATATAAACAACTGATAGCAACTCCGAATAACGATAACCCGGGTTTTGTGTCAGCTTGGGAAAGGGAGCTGAGCTGTGCCTTTTCTGAAGAGGACAGGTCTTGCATTCTTGGACATTCGAATTGATTTTCCAGGTGTGTCAGACTACAAGAGAATTCTTATAAGGTACTCTCACGGTGGTATAGAAGACCTGATTATTTATATAGGATTCGGGTTTCTCCCTCGAATTTGTGCTGGAGGTGTGGGAAGGAAGTGGGCAGTATTTCCCATATATGGTGGTCATGTTCGGTTATACAGTCCTTCTGGAGGGAAGTTGAAGCTTTGATTTCGAGAGTTTGCTCTATTTCGGTTTACTCAGGAGGGAATTGGTTTTACTTTGGCTGCCTACTAGAGATTTTTCTCCTTCATCCAAAAATCTTCCCACTTTTATAATATCAGCAGCTAAACTACTAATTCCTACCAAATGGAGAGAGTCGTCACCCCCTTCCATTGACCAACTTGTGTCCAAAATTCACCAAATATGTCGGCTAGAAGAACTTGCAGTTTGGGAAAATAAAAATAGAAATTCCCTTCCTAAGATATGGCAGCCTTGGTTAAATTACAGGGATACAGCTTAGGTCCATAAACTGATATAAGATGCTTGGGGAAAACATGTCTACGACGATGGGACAGTCAGAGATTTTTCGTGAAACAATATTATTTGTGACACAGTTAACTTTGTCTGAGCGATGATCACAGTGGTTTGTTTATTTGTTCATGTGAATATTCTGTAATTATGCAGTTGAGCTAGCGTGAAATATTGCTTCTACATGTAAGTAATGATGCCATGGTATGCGAATTTCTGCATGTTATGCTGAGATGTCATTGTTCACTAGCCTACAGTATTAATGTACCGGGCATAAATGCTGCCTCTTTATTATGTATGTAATTGCTGATGTATTTCTTTTCAGCTGCTTAAATAAAAAGAGTTTGTACAAAAAATATAGCCACGAGGGCTGTTTCTTCGTAGTTTTTAACTATACCATTTGTTGTACCATATAATGTATTGGGAAACCGGAAAAAATAAATCTTTGTGGGGTGGAATGGGAAAAAAAAGCGATTACTCAATCTTTTGAGGGGCTTCATTGTTACGGCTTTCACCATGCGGTAAAAATGGCATGTTAGCTTTATTCTACCAGTCGATACGATTACGGCAATGCCAAATTTATATCGTTTTTCTTTTTATGTTTTACTACTTTTACAAGGAGGAAACGAATTGTTAAAAATAAAATTTGTGTTTTGTCGCCACATACGGAGAGCCATAACTTTTTTATTTTTCCATCGATTGAGCGGTATGAGGGCTTATTTTTTGCGGGGCGAGCTGTAGTTTCTATTGGTACCATTTTTTTTTTTTTACACCACTAAAAACGTTAACTTTTATTTACAAAAGTCCCTAGCGGACCTGAACCAGCGATCGTTAGATAACTGGTACAATACACTGCAATACTAATGCATTGCCGTATATTGACATTTTTACAGGCTCCTGTTAAGCCGTGCCAGAGACATGGCTTAACAGGAAATAAAGAAAGGCAGTCCTGGGGCATTCATTAAGCCCTTGGGCTGCCATGACAACCATTGGCGCATCCTGATCGCTTTGCTGGGCCGACGTGTTGTCAGAGAGGGGCGCCCCCTGTTTATAACATATTAGATGCTGCGATCATGCTTGATCGCAGCATCTAAGGGGTTAAACAGCTAGGAACAGCGCGATCGCCGTTCCTGGCTGTTAGTCCGGGTATCAGCTGTAAAACACAGCTGACACCCGCTGGGTACAAAGGGGGCTCATCGGGTCATCATTACCTCCCCCGCCACAACGCAATAGTACGTCGTGGGGCAGGAAGAAGCTACTACACAACTAGCAGAACAAGAGTTAGAGAAAAGTGGCTGGTATTCAGCTGAGAGGGCAACACAAAGCTACTTGTAAATTACATTTTTAGCTGGATGCCAGGCACAATATACAGTCCACCTAGAAATGTACTATTTGTGCTTAAAGAAGTTCTCTTATGAAGAGAATCCTTGTTCATATGCCCTATTAGGGCATATGGGCCAAATAGAGGAGGGTCCGTCTCTCAAGCCTTACTGTGATATTCAAAAATGGAAATCTATTTTTTATTTTTTTTGCTACAACACAAATATCTCTTTGAAGTAGGGATGCACAGTGCATCGAAACTTCGATAATGTGCATCCCTAAACGGTTCGATACCGCTATTTCCTGTATTTCGATACTTAGCTGCGCAGCCAAACAGCTCAGTATAGTAATACATGAATGTATGAGAGCGGGGCTGCGGCCGTGTAATACAGTCACAGCCCCGCTCCAGAGTCATGATAAGTGCGCGGGGTCAGGATGATGCAATGCAGCCGGCGCTGCACTAATGAGCGGCGGCACTGAAGACAGAACATGGCTGGCGCACTACAAAACACCCCCGTGTTCTGTCTTCAGTGCCTGAACTGCCGCTCGTTAGTGCAGCGCCAGCCGCATCACCTCATGCTGACCGCGCGCGCACTTCCTGTCAGGAGCGGGGCAATGGCTGTATTACACAGCCGCAGCCCCGCTCTATAACGGCGGAGATCAGAGAAACCGCTCATCTCCGCCGCTATTCCCCTGAATGCTGAGATCACAGCTGACTGCAGCATTCAGGAGAAAATGAGAAGGGGGGATGCCCATGGATCGCGTCACAGGGAATTCCTGTGACGCGATCGAGGGCCATACCATATATGGCCAGACAGCCCAGGGTCTATTGACAGACCCCAGGGTTGTCTTACCATATTTCCTGTTAGGGCATACTGAGGTATGTCCTAAGAACTGCCTGTGTACTATACATACACAGGCTAATGTACTGGCATATATCTGATATATGTCAGTACATTAAAGTTTAAAAATAAAGTAAAAACAAGGTATTGTTAAATTTTAAAAAAATACACATACACCATTTTTTACAATAAACATTAAAATAAGTCTCAATACATAAAATATACACATTCAGTATTGGCGCGCACAACAATATTTTTGCATCATTAATGATGTGTACGCTGTAAAAAAATGAAATAAAAACGGCTTTCTCACTTATTAATGTGAGGCGCGAGGTGCGATGAATTTAACCTCCATGTTCCTCACATTAATAGTAATTAACCCCATCGTGTACCTCACACATTAACCCATTATGACTGAGAAACATGATGGGATTAATTACTATTAATGTGAGGCGTATTCAAAATTCATCGCACGTCGCGCCTCACATCAGAAAACGGAAGAATTATTTTTTATTATTACTGTTGGCAAAGTATCGAAATTGGTATCGAAATCGCAATACTAAACGAAGTATCGGTATCGAAGTCCAAATTCTGGTATCGTGACATCCCTACTTTGAAGTATCAGTGAGTCTCACATTATGCTGAGGGAATGTAAAAGACTCAGAGATGTGCACCATGTCATCTCGTAGGTGCAGATTGAATACATAAGCAGAGTATTCCCAAGATGTCTTATCCGGTAATAGAAACAAGACTCAGAGGTCAAACTGTATCACTCAAGAAACGCCATATTCTCATCTGCTGCATAAAGAAATCATTTATCAAAAGGCTGCTATAACGTGAAAAAAATTAAAAAATTAAAATACAGCAAAGAAAATAATACACATTTATGAACTGCTATTAATAAGGTCAATATCTTATGTATTCCATATATAATTCCCATTATTTAGCAATATTAGCAAGCACCAATCAGTCATAACATTAAGGTAGGGTGGGGCAATTAATCGAAATATAATTAAATCGAAATTCAGCGCATATAAATCGACATCATCTGTTGAATCCAATGGTAGAGCAGGGGGCTATAAGGTCCTTGCTCTACCATTTACTATGTATTGTTGGACACGAGGGAGGCAGTGACATCATCGCGCCTGTCTGTGCCGAGCTACACAGACCAAAGGGATCTCCTCCACTCGCCATTAGAACAGGGTTAAGTGAGTATGCATATTGTTCTTTTTATCAGGCACTATTGGAGGCATTATACAGCGTGGGGGCAGCTATGGGGGAATTCATTCTGTGTGGAGTGCAGCTATGGGGGCAGTTATGCAGGCATTATACAGTGTGAGGGCAGGTATAGGGGCATTATACTATGTAGAGGCAGCTATGGGGGCATACTGTGGGGAGGGATGTTATGGGGGCATTATACTGTCTGTATGCATGTAATGTCGGGGTAGGGAGACAGACAGGTGAGCCCTAATCTACCCGCCACTCAGTCCCTGCCTACTTGCAACGACCCGCCCTAGGCGACGGGGTACAACTGGGCGACGGTCCCTACACTCAATAGGTGCACGACAGACAAACAGACAAGGGTACAAAGAAGCCAGGGAAATGGGGAAGCTGCCCACGGGGACACCGTGAGCAACAAGCGAAGTGAACGAGCCGAGTCAAACCAGGAGATGAGCGAGGTACAAAAACGCAGAGCAGAAGAGTGGTTAGTAAAGCCAAGGTCAATCACAAGCAGAGGATCAGTAGTTCAAGGAGCTGCAGAAGGGCCAGGAAACCAGCAGAGAAGAATCACAAGCAAACGAAGGAACAGGAAAGGCAGATATAAATAGACAGAGGGCGGGAGCTAGCTCCGTCTGGCCAGGCTGTGATAGGCTCTCCCACTCCTAAGCCTGCCATCCTGGGTGGTGGAAGATGGAGTCAGTCTCACAGACATAGAAGCAGGTGCAGACTGATTAACTATGGGCGTCGACACAGAAGTTGTGTCTGGCAGATCCTTTACAATGCAGTTATGGGGGCATTATTCTGTGCGGAGGGCAGTTATGGGGGCATTATACTGTGTGGACGGCAGTTATGGGGGCATTATACTGTGTGGGGGCAGCTATGGGTGCATTATACAATGTGGAGGCAGTTGTAGGGGCATTATAATATGTGGTGGCAGCTATAGAGGCATTATACTGTGTGCGGGCAGCTATGGGGCATTATGCTGTGTCAGGAACACTATAGGGGCAATATACTCTGTGGGGAGCACTATAGGGGCAATATACTGTGTGGGGGCAGTGTCAGGGGGTATATTATATTCAGTATTATACAGCAGGCTCAGGGTATAAATATTAATTCAATGGCACATTATGCAAGTAGGGGGCATGGCTTGCATAAAGGGGTATGTCCTAAATATCCATTCAAAAATCGTTATCTGGGTTACATGTTCGATTATCGTGATTTTGTTTTAGGTCTAAATTGCCCAGCCCTACATTAACCCCTTCATGACTGAGCCTGTTTTGGCCTTCAGGACGAAGCCGATTTTTCAAATCTGACGTGTCACTTTATGTGGTAATAACTCCGGAATGCTTTTACCTATCCAAGTGATTCTGAAAATGTTTTCTCGTGACATATTGTACTTTATGTTAGGGAAAAAATTTGGTCGATAAATTCAATATTTATTTGTAAAAAACACCAAGATTTAGAGAAAATGAGCAAAAATTAGCATTTTTCTAAATTTAAATGTATCTACTTGTAAAACAGATAGTATTACCACATAAAATACTTAGTAGTTTATATTTCCCATATGTCTACTTTATGTTTGCGTTGTTTTTTGAACACTCTTATTTTTCTAGGACGTTACAAGGCTTAGAACTTTAGCAGCAATTTCTCATATTTTCAAGAAAATTTAAAAAAGCCTATTTTTTCAGGGACCAGTTCAGTTCTGAAGTGGCTTTGAGGGCCTTATATATTAGAAAGTCCCCATAAATCACCCCATTTTGAAAACTGCACCCCTCAAAGTATTCAAAACTGCATTCAGAAAGTTTTTTTTTCACCCTTCAGGCATTTCACAGGAATTAAAGCAAAATAGAGGTGAAATTTACAAATTTTTTTTTTTTTTTCAAAAATTCATTTGTAATAAATTTTTTCTCTACCACAGAAGGTTTTACCCAAGAAATGCAACTCACTTTATTGCCCAGATTCTGCAGTTTTTAGAAATATCCCACATGTGGTTCTAGTGCGGTAATGGACTGAAGCACAGGCCTCAGAAGGCACCATGTCAGGTTTGAATAGGTCTTGTGGTACCAAAACAGTAAAGACCCCCCAAAAGTGACCCCATTTTGGAAACTATACCCCTCAAGGAATTTATCTATGGGTATAATTAGCATTTTGAACACACAGTTTTATTGCTAAATTTATTTGAATTCGTATGTGAAGATGAAAATCTACTTTTTTTGTGAAAAAACGTAGAAATTTTAAATTTTTACAAGGAATAAAGTAGAAAAAACACGCCAACATATGTAAATCAATTTCTTCCGATTATGGCAATACCCCATATGTGGTAATAAACGGCTGTTTGGACCCACAGCAGACCTCAGAAGAGAAGGAGCACCATTTGGATTTTGGATTTCTGATTTTGCTGGAATAGTTTTCAGTGCCGTGTCGCGTTTGCAATGCACTGGAGGGATGAAAACCGTAGAAACCCCCCAAAAGTGACCCCATTTTGGAAACGACACCCCTCAAGGAATTTTTTCTAGGGGTAAAGTTAGCATTTTGACCCCACAGTTGTTTTGCTGAATTCATTGGAATTAGTCTGTAAAGGTAAAAATCTACTTTTTTTCTGTAAGAACTTGGACATTTTTAATTTTTACAAGGAATAAAGGAGAAAAAGCACATCAACATTTGTAAAACAATTTATCCCGATTACGTAAATACCCCATATGTGGTAATAAACTGCTGTTTAATATGTACAGCGGGGCTTAGAAGGGAAGGAGCGCTATTTGGCCTTTGGAGCTCAAATTTAGCTGGAATAGTTTTTGGGTGTTATGTCGAATTTGCAAAGCCACTGAGAGACCGAAACAGTGGAAGGCCCCCAAAAATAACCCCATTAGGGAAACTACACCACTTAAGGAATCTATCTAGGGGTATACTGAGCATTTATACCCCACACGTCTTTTGCAGAATTTTTAGAATTAGGCCGTGATAATTAATATCAACATTATTTCCAATAAAATGTTGAATTTTTTCAATTTCTAAAGGATAAAGGAGAAAATGCACCCCAACATTAGTAAAGCAATTTTTCCCGAGTCCGGCAATATCCCACATGTGGTCATAAATGTTTTTTCATTAGAAAATAATTAACCCTTTCCGAACTGATCCATGTTTTGTTTTTTCTTTTTCGTTTTAACTCCCCGCATTCCGAGAGCCACAACTTTTTTATTTTTCCGTCAATAGAGTGGTGTGAGGGCTTATTTTTTGCGGGACGAGCTGTAGTTTTAATTGTTACCATTTTTTGGTACATAAGACTTTTTGAGCACTTTTTATTAAATTTTTTGGTAGAGCCAAGGTGACCAAAAAACTGAATATTTGCCGTTTAAAATTCTTTATTTTTCACGGCGTTCACCATGCGAGTTCAATAATGGTATATTGTAATAGCTTGGACTTTTACGGACGCAGTGATACCAATTTTGTGTATTTTTTCACATTACTTTAGAGAACAATTTTTAAAAGGTTTTCTTTTTGGACTTTAAATATTTATTTAATTTTTTCCACTAATAAAGCTTGAAAGCTGCTCTGTGGCTTGAAAAAACAAGTGGGTTGTAGATCAAGTGGAGTTCCAAAAACCGGATTGATTTACCGTGTTGTGTGTGACAAAGTGGGGGGCCATTGTATGTGATATATGTATTGATTGCTTGCTACAAAGTTTGCAAAAGTGACATTATTTAAAACCATTTTTCCCTTGCAGTTTCCTTCCTGAGTAGCTGAGTAAGGGGGAGGGGTTAGCTGGTCCCAGGTGCTATAAATCAGGCCTCAGTACTCTGTAGAGCCTGCTCTGTGGCTTGAAAAAACAAGTGGGTTGTAGATCAAGTGGAGTTCCAAAAACCGGATTGATTTGAGGAGTTAAAGCCCCAGTAAGTGCTCTTCTACTTCTTTTTGATTAATACCTGTTCGCTGTTTTTTTTGTAACTTGGATAATGGATAGCAAGATTGGAGGTTTTCTTCAGTGCACAGTTTGCCATATATATGCACGACTGGAGCCGGAGTTCCAGGGTGAATATCTCTGTGGCAGATGTGAGCATGTTGTTCACCTGGAAGCTCGTATTAGAGATCTGGAGGAGCAGAATGCAACACTGAGGAGGATAGACAATCTTGAGCTGAGCTTGCTGCTCACGGAGCATGCAGTTAGTGGGTTACAACTGGAGGGTGAAGACATGGGTGAGCAGGATCAGGTAAGTAGCTGGGTTAATGTAGTTAGGGGCAGTAGAAAGGGGTCAAAGAAAAGGAAGGCCGATCCGGTTTCTGACATTCCAGGCAAAATTGCCAAGTTGGGTGATGATGCGAGGGTGTCAGTCTCAGAAATGGCAGCCCTAGTGGATACTGATCTCCCTACCAGCCGGGAGAACAGCCCAGCTAGTAGTCGGCGGGATGGTAATGCAGGTAAGCCAAGACAATTGATAGTCGTAGGGGATTCTATAATCAGGAAGACGGATAGAATAATTTGTCGCCAAGACCACCTCAACCGAATGGTTTGCTGTCTCCCTGGTGCCAGGGTTCGGCATGTGGTGGAACGGGTGGACAAATTGCTGGGAGGGGCTGGTGATGATCCAGCTGTCGTGGTCCATGTCTGTACCAACGACAGAATAAATGGTAGGTGGAGGAGCCTTAAGAATAATTTTAAAGAACTAGGCTACAAGCTGAAGGGAAGGACCTCCAAAGTAGTATTCTCAGGAATACTGCCTGTGCCATGCGCATCTCAGGAAAGACAGCGGGAGCTCAGGGAGTTAAATGCATGGCTGAAGTCTTGGTGTAGAGGAGAAGGATTTGGATTCCTAGAGCACTGGGCTGACTTTTCATTGGGGTACAAACTGTATTCTGCAGATGATTTGCACCTAAATGGAAGGAGGTCCGCTGTGCTGGGGGAGAGAATTCTAGCTGGGGTGGCGGAGTATTTAAACTAGGGCTGAGGAGGGAAGTCAATGTAGAAAAAAAAGGGGTAGCCAGGTTCGAGAGGGGTCAGACTATATTGGTGGGGGGAGAAACAGAATGTGGGGAGATGACTAGACAACAAGATAAGGAGATCCTTTCGTTACAAAACATCAGTTTAAATAAAAAGGCCCGATTAATGTCAAATCACATTTCTGATAATAAAAGTGAAAAACTGACAGGCAAGTTAAAGTGTATGTTCACAGATGCCAGAAGTCTAGCAAGCAAAATGGGGGAGCTGGAGGCCTTGATACTGGAAGAAAATATAGATATAGTTGGTGTTGCTGAAACATGGCTGGACTCTTCACATGACTGGGCTGTAAATCTACAGGGTTTTACACTTTTTCGGAAAGACAGGACAAATAGGAAAGGTGGTGGTGTATGTCTGTATGTGAGAAATGATATGAAGGCGAGTGTGAAAGAGACAATAGTGGGTGAATACTGTGAGGAGGTTGAAACCTTGTGGGTGGAACTAGAAAGGGAGGTAAACACTGAAAAAATTACTTTTGGTGTAATCTATAGACCCCCCAATATAACTGAGGAGATGAATGTTCAGCTATATAAACAGATGGAGCGGGCTGCACAGGCGGGTACTGTAGTGATAATGGGAGATTTTAATTTCCGGGATATTAATTGGTGTCATGGTTCAGCTTCAACTGCAAAGGGGAGACATTTCCTCAACCTGTTGCAGGAAAATTTTATGGGCCAGTTTGTGGAAGACCCGACTAGAGGTGAAGCTCTGTTGGATCTGGTCATTTCTAATAATGCAGATCTTGTTGGGAATGTCAATGTTCGTGAAAACCTCGGTAACAGTGATCATAATATAGTTACATTTTACCTATACTGTAAAAAACAAACACAGGCTGGGAGGGCAAAAACATTTAATTTTAAGAAAGCCAATTTCCCCAGGATGAGGGCTGCAATTCAGGATATGGACTGGGAAGAACTAATGTCAAATAATGGAACAAATGATAAATGGGAGATTTTCAAATCTACTTTGAGTTATTATAGTGCAAAATTTATTCCTATAGGTAACAAGTATAAACGACTCAAGTTAAACCCCACATGGCTTACACCTTCTGTGAAAGGGGCAATACACGACAAATAAAGGGCATTTAAAAAATACAAATCCGAGGGTACAGCTGTAGCCTTTGTAAAATATAAAGAGCTTAATAAAATCTGTAAAAATGTAATAAAATTAGCAAAAATACAAAATGAAAGGCAGGTGGCCAAGGATAGTAAAACAAATCCCAAAAAATTCTTCAAGTATATAAATGCTAAAAAGCCAAGGTCTGAACATGTAGGACCCCTAGATAATGGTAATGGGGAGTTGATCACAGGGGATCAAGAGAAGGCAGAGTTACTAAATGGGTTCTTTAGCTCTGTATATACAACTGAAGAAAGAGCAGCTGATGTAGCCGCTGCCAGTGCTGTTAATATATCAGTTGATATACTGAATTGGATGAATGTAGAGATGGTCCAAGCTAAATTAAATAAAATAAATGTGCACAAGGCCCCGGGACCAGATGGGTTACACCCTAGAGTTCTTAAAGAGCTTAGTTCAGTTATTTCTGTCCCCCTTTTCATAATATTCAGAGAATCTCTAGTGACTGGTATAGTGCCAAGGGACTGGCGCAGCACAAATGTGGTGCCTATTTTCAAAAAGGGCTCTAGGTCTTCCCCGGGTAATTATAGACCAGTAAGCTTAACATCCATCGTGGGGAAAATGTTTGAGGGGCTATTGAGGGACTATATACAGGATTATGTGACAATAAATAGCATTATAAGTGACAGCCAGCACGGTTTTACTAAGGACAGAAGTTGTCAAGCTAACCTAATCTGTTTTTATGAAGAGGTGAGCAGAAGTCTAGACAGAGGGGCCGCTGTGGATTTAGTGTTTTTGGACTTTGCAAAGGCATTTGACACTGTCCCCCATAGACGCCTAATGGGTAAATTAAGGACTATAGGTTTAGAAAATATAGTTTGTAATTGGATTGAGAATTGGCTCAAGGACCGTATCCAGAGGGTTGTGGTCAATGATTCCTTCTCTGAATGGTCACCGGTTATAAGTGGTGTACCCCAGGGTTCAGTGCTGGGACCACTATTATTCAACTTATTTATTAATGATATAGAGGATGGGATTAATAGCACTATTTCTATTTTTGCAGATGACACCAAGCTATGTAATATAGTTCAGTCTATGGAAGATGTTAATGAATTGCAGGCAGATTTAAACAAACTAAGTGTTTGGGCGTCCACTTGGCAGATCAAGTTTAATGTAGATAAATGTAAAGTTATGCATCTGGGTACCAACAACCTGCATGCATCATATGTCCTAGGGGGAGCTACACTGGCGGATTCACTTGTTGAGAAGGATCTGGGTGTGAGAGCTCCGTCCCGGCTCCGGTGTTTCTGCATTAATCCTGCCGTAAAACTTCCCGCAAAAACTCCTTGAACGTGGGGCAATCGCAGGCACAGTAGAGGAGAGCTCAAAATGAGCAAGACACGCAATTCGGCGGCCGCTGACCGCCTCAAAGAGTTCGCCAGAGCAAGTAGCCATCATGGCGCCGTTACTCCTGGACAGCAGCATAACGAGGCGGACCCTCAGAGAGATGAGGATCCGGAACCATCACTAAAACAAGTCACAGCACAGCTCCTGACTGCTATACGTGAGTCTACTACTTCTCTTACTGGGAAAATAGATGAGGTTAAGGTGGACCTTGGCTTGATGCGTCAGGATCTCCAGAAGCTAAGAGATCGGGTTCGAGATACCGAAACTCGGATCTCGCAAATAGAGGATGATTCTGCTCCTGTGGCGCGGCAAATCGGGGCCTTGGAAAGGGCAGCAGAAGCATGGGCGCAAAGATCGGATGATCTTGAGAATAGGATGCGCAGGAATAATGTTCGTATCCTGGGCCTGCCAGAGCGTGCTGAAGGCAGGGACCCAGGGACATTTATGGAGCAATGGCTCAAAGATACGTTGCCTGATGCTACTCTGTCTGCGGCTTATGCGGTTGAACGAGCACATCGAATTCCCGCCAGACCACCACCGCCAGGGGCCATGCCTAGGCCTATGTTGGTTCGTTTACTCAGCAGCAAGGATAGAGACGCCATTTTGAGAGCTGCGCGCCAAAAAGGCCAGATCACACACAACGCCGCTACGGTCACGATTTTTCCAGATTTCTCTGCAGCACTCCAGAAAGCTCGAGCTACATTTGTTGGCGTTAAACGACGGTTGAGAGATCTTCAGATTCAATACTCCATGGTCTTCCCAGCACGGCTCAGAGTTGTACATCATGATAAATCTATCTTTTTCAATACTCCGGGGGAGGCTGACGAATGGCTGAACAGCCGAAATAACCCAGGCCCCAGACCATGATTGTGGTTTTACTATCCGACACCTAGAATCGTGGACACGGAGACTCTGTGACTTTTGTGGAGCTGCGGTCTGCTCCGGGAACTTTTATTATCCTCTCCTCTTGACGCTGATCCAGGTTGCTGCTTTGTGGTATAATATATGCATATCTGATACGTTTTCATTGAATGTACGCTCTCTCTAACCACTGTATTTTACTTTTGCTTATATTGTTGTTACTGGATTGGGATACTGGATTGTCCTTGAACGGGTTGCTAGACCGACCTGGGGCGACTAGTTACTCCATATTATTGCGGGTTCTTATGTGACGGGTTGTATGCCTGTCTTGTGCGGGTTGGAGACACTGGAGGGGGGAAGATGGAGCAATAGTCTGTGTGGAGTTTCCAGTCTCATACAGGCTACCCCCGTGATTCAGAAGGGATATATTCCCCTAGTTCGGAAGATTTTCTTGATAGGGAGACTGAGTTCCCCCTCCTACTATTGTTGTTTTGTTAAATCTTCTACTTTTGTATTTTAAGGATCGTTCATTTAGCGGTGCATGATGTCTCTAAGTGTTATGTCTTGGAATGTGCGGGGACTGGGAGAGCCACGTAAACGCAATCAAATCTTCTCTCAGATCAGGGCAAGAGGTCCACAAATAATATGTTTGCAAGAAACGCACTTAATGTCAGACACTATTAAATTTATGAGGAAGCCATGGATACAATGGTCAGCACACTCCACGCACTCCTCATATTCCAGGGGGGTCTCCTTGTTAGTTCACAAGTCCCTGAGGTGGGAGCCAGGAGTTATGCAAAAAGACCCAGATGGGAGATATATTTTTGTACATGCCTGGATAGAGAGTCATCCTTTTGTCATCCTGGGCATTTATATTCCCCCGACACAATCCCTAGCGGTACTATATGAGGCAGCCAAATTTGCATCAGAGTATCCCCAAGCTACGGTCCTCTGCATGGGAGACTATAATACTGTAGCAAATCCTACATTGGACAGATTTCGTCCGGATGTGGGGACAGATCCCCCCGGTGTAGCTAGACCCCCTTCTTTATTGCTATTTCTGGAAGAGGTGGGATGGCATGATCTTTGGAGGTATATGTGGCCGGATGTTCTAGAATATACCTGTTATACCCCGGGGAGAAATGCATTGTCCCGGATTGACTACATTTGCGGTAATGTACGCGCATGTTCGATGCTCTCATCTGTAGAACATTTACCCCGGGTGTTTTCTGACCACTCCCCTATGATGGTAAAATTGATCACGTCCCAGAGAAGGAGCCATATCTGTAGGAAAATACACCCATTTTGGTTAACTCAATTTACCCAGCAGGATCGCATTCCTGATCAAATTCATATTTACACACAGGGCAACGGAAATGGTACGAACCACTCAGCTTACTGGGATGCATTAAAAGCCTATTTGAGGGGCTGTCTCCAGTCCTCCATTTCTTATATTAAAAAGGAATCGGTTAAAAGGGAACAGGAACTAGCTAACTTCTGCAAGGTACTAGAGGCCACTTATGTCTCGGACCCATCGGAAAACAATAGGGTCAGTTGGTTACAAGCGGGAAGACAATATTTGTTGTATTTGACGGAAAAAAGCAAGGGTAAAATGTTCTTTGCAAACCAGAAGTATTTTGAACAGGGAAACCAATCCAGCAGCCTGTTAGCACATCTCATCCACCAGAATACTTCCTCCCCAGCTATTTTGAAAATTAGAAGCCCTAATGGTGTTATTCTCACTGCTATGTCAGATATACTTTCTGCATTTTCTGATTTTTACAAAGACTTATATGTCTCTAGAACTACGGAAACGGCAGAAGAGTTGCAGGTATATTGTGAATCTATCCCCTGCCCCTCTATAACTAATGAACAGAGTCTCCTACTTGATGGCATGATCACGATAGAAGAGCTGACTGAGGCAGTGACTGATATGTCTAAGGGGAAAGCCTCGGGGCCGGATGGCATACCTTTAGAAGTTTATTTGAAATACCAAGAGCAGTTACTCCCAGAACTCCTTCATACCTACCATAAATCCTTGTTAGCGGGGTCCCTGCCCGACTCCTTCTATGAAGCCACAGTAGTGGTGATACTTAAACCAGATAAAGATCCCTTGGACTGCTCTTCCTACCGGCCTATAGCATTACTTAACGTAGATTATAAAATTTTAACTAAGGTATTGGCAAATAGACTTAATGGTATTATGCCCTCTATCATCCATCCTGACCAGGCTGGGTTTATACAGGGGAGAAGTACGTCAGACAACCTACGCAGAGTCCAAATTGTCTCTCAGATTGCATCGCGGCAGGGTGCGGACTGGGCCTTGGCATCTTTGGATGCAGCAAAGGCCTTTGACTCTATTGAGTGGCCATATTTACTTCATGTTCTGCGGAGGTTTGGATTTGGCCCTGTGTTCTGTCAGTGGGTCTCCTTATTGTATCTACATCCCAGAGCGGCGGTGTTCTTGAACGGACAGCTCTCTCCATACTTTGATTTGGCTCGTGGTACCAGACAGGGGTGTCCGCTTTCACCTTTATTATTTGCAATCGCTGTAGAACCCTTAGCTATTCTACTTAGATCGGATGTGGTTTACCGGGGCATACCCCTAGACTCTGCGGAACACCGAGTGGCATTATATGCTGACGACCTGTTGCTATTTATGTCATCTCCTGATGAGTCCCTAGATGAAGCAATGACCATAATTGATAGGTTTGGAGATTTTTCTGGACTGTCCATTAATTGGGGCAAGTCGTGTCTGATGTACTTTTCCCCGCGCAGAAATGGTATGGTGGGATCATTGGTAGGGGGTTTGAGGGTGGTTCCTAGTTTTAAGTATTTGGGAATTCAAATCACGAGATTGGATGCTGACATGATACAGGCAAATGTTGCTCCCCTAATTCCGATGTTTCGAGACAAATTTAAGATTTGGTCGGGATTACCTCTATCCGTAGCAGGACGTATCAATCTTATCAAAATGGTGGTTCAGCCTAAATGTCTTTATATTCTGCAACACATATTTGTATATATCCCAAGGTCATTTTTCCAAGAAATGGACTCGCAACTAATTAAATTCATATGGGGATCTTCTAGATCTAAGTTACAGCTAGCAAAATTGCAACGACCCAGAGATCTAGGGGGAATGGCCCTCTCTGATTTATATTTATACTATCTGGCGGGTCAGCTCAAGTATATGGCTGCCTGGGTGTCACCTGACGTACCGGAGGGATTGGAACTATGTCTGGCAAACTACTTGGATATTCCTAAACTCTGGCCTGTATTAGAACCCTCACTTCCCCTTAGTAGGAAATCTTTACCGATACATAGGGTGGCTCGTAATGTCTGGTCGGCGGCACTTAAGATCTCAGGAGAGGACCAAATAATAGCGGAAACACCCCTATGGCAGAATGTGGCACTAGATCAGTTACTCTCCTCACAGGATGATATATTTTGGTCGACACTAGGGGTGAATACGGTGGGAGATCTATTTGTGAATAATGTGATGCTGTCCTTTACTCAAGTTGAGGAAACCTATCAAGCTCCAAGACGAGCTTTCTATAAGTATTTACAATTGCGCCATTCACTGCTGACTCAGTATAGGGGAAGAGAAACACCTATTTCCACCTATCCCTTGATTGGGGTTATTAGATCACAGGGCCCTGGAGGGTTAATTTCATCTATCTATTCTTACCTTATACATGCGAAGGCAAATAAAGCGGATCTCCCAGCAATGGGCAGGTGGCAGACCTTGATCCCATCCCTAGATGAGGATTCCAGATTGGATCTATTAGAGTCACATAGATTCGTCTCTCCTGCTACTAACAATAAGCTTATACAGCTCTACATCATACACCAGAGCTATCTTACCCCGGTCAGTCTTTTTAAAATGGGTAGACGGCCTAATCCCAGTTGTCATAGGTGTCTTTATGAACCTGCGGATTTTCATCACATGATATGGGAATGCCCTCTACTTCAAGTTTTCTGGACTGAAGTTACTGACCTGTTATCCCGGGTATTGGAAGTTCCAGTTAGACTGGAACCAGGAGTTTGTCTATTTGGATTGGTGGAGGATGGGATGTATGCTCATACAACACGTACGTGCCTTCGGGAGACGTTATTTATGGCTAGGAAGGCTATTGCTATTAGGTGGATGAATCCTCGTACTCCTACTAAATCTATGTGGATAGAACTGATTAATTCCATGATACCTTATGAACGAATTGTGTATGATAATAGAAGATGCCCTGATAAATTTCATCGGGTGTGGGATCAGTGGTGTAATTCTGAGCTCACATCCTACTCCAACAATGCTTTATCTAGGGCTCTTGGAGCAGTCCCCACTTAATGTGTGTTGTAAAGGGAAGGGAAGAGGTTGCCTCTCCTATCTGTTTGGGTAATGTATAAGTTTAAGATGAGATGCGACATTATAGGTACCTTAGGTCGCTTAGATGGAATCGGGATTTGCAGGCTCTCTGTCTTCTGCATATGGTGATATATTATTGCTTTAAGAAAATATGGAACACCGTGCACTATGAACGATTGTGAAAAGTTTATATACTATGTTTTAGTTTATTTCCTATTTAAATTGAGATTGATTGTAATGCCATGCATTGCTGACATGATATTGTAAATCGCACTTTTGTATTAATGTAGGGCATGTCCGCTGTGCGGGGGCCCAGAAATGTCTTTTATCATGGTGTTTATGTATCTCCTTCAATAAAACGAGTTTTAAAAAAAAAAGGATCTGGGTGTACTTGTAAATCATAAACTCAATAACAGCATGCAGTGTCAATCAGCTGCTTCAAAGGCCAGCAGGATATTGTCGTGTATTAAAAGAGGCATGGACTCGCGGGACAGGGATGTAATACTACCACTTTACAAAGCATTAGTGAGGCCTCATCTAGAATATGCAGTTCAGTTCTGGGCTCCAGTTCATAGAAAGGATGCCCTGGAGTTGGAAAAAATACAAAGAAGAGCAACGAAGCTAATTAGGGGCATGGAGAATTTAAGTTATGAGGAAAGATTGAAAGAATTAAACCTATTTAGCCTTGAAAAAAGACGACTAAGGGGGGACATGATTAACTTATATAAATATATTAATGGCACATACAAAAAATATGGTGAAATCCTTTTCCTTGTAAAACCCCCTCAAAAAACAAGGGGGCACTCCCTCCGTCTGGAGAAAAAAAGGTTCAAGCTTCAGGGGCGACAAGCCTTCTTTACAGTGAGAACTGTGAATCTATGGAATAGCCTACCGCAGGAGCTTGTCACAGCAGGGACAGTAGATGGCTTTAAAAAAGGCTTAGATAATTTCCTAGAACAAAAAAAATATTAGCTCCTATGTGTAGAAATTTTTCCTTCCCTTTTCCCTTCCCTTGGTTGAACTTGATGGACATGTGTCTTTTTTCAGCCGTACTAAGTATGTAACTATATATGTAACTATGTAATAACTATTTACTTTTGTTTTTACATATTTTATTAGTCCCCCTAGGAGACTTGAACAAGCAATCGTTAGATCACTGGTAGAATACACTGCAATACTAATGTATTGCAGTATATTGTGTTTTTTACAGGCTCCTGTAACAGCGAGATCGCGGTTTCTGTCCGTTAGTCCCGGGTATCAGCTGTAATACACAGCTGACACCCGCAGCGTATGGCGCGGGCTCAGCGCGTGACATGCTCCATATATCACCCCCCACACCACGACATGCTATTGTCATGCGCGAAAGGTTTAATGCGCAGCGGATGGTACAGAGTGAAAATTAAAATTTTCCACTGATGTGCCATTTTAGTGCACTATATGTTGTGCCCAGTTTGTGCCACAAATACCTCATAAAATATTAACCAGGTTCTCCCGGGTATGGCGATGCCATATCGGTGGACATAAACTGCTGTTTGGGCACGCTGTAGGACTTAGAAGGGAGGGAGCGCAATTTGGCTTTTGGAGCGCAGATTCTGCTTGGTAGTAGCTCTGGCGTTTTGCTGGTATTTCAGTTTATAATGTGGGGGCATATGTAGGCTGGGCAGAGTACATCTGGGGCATAAGCGGGTATAATAATGGGGTAAATAAATAATCCGCAGATATGTGGCCAGTGTCGCACTTATAAATGGCACCTGATCCTATCCGCTTTTGAAACACTGCATATTTTGCATCGCCATAATCTGGGAGGCGGAACTTTTTTTTCTTTTTTCACCACCGGAGCTGCGTGAGGGCTTATTTGTTGCGGGACAAGCTGTAATTTTCATTGGTGCCATTTTGGGGTACATGCGATTTTGTTGATCACTTTTTATTCCATTTTTCGGCAAGCAAGGTGACCAAAAACCATCAATTCTGGCAATGATTTTTATTTATTTTTTACGGCGTTCACCCTGGGCTATAAATAACCATTATATTTTATTCTGCGGGTCGGTACGATTACGGCGATACCATATGTATATAGGTTTTTTAATGTTTTGAAGAGTTTGCGCAATAAAATAACTTATTTAGAAAATAAATTATTTTTTGTGTCACCATATTCTGAGAGCCATGGCTGTTTATTTTTCAGTCAAAAAAGCTGTGTTAGGGCTTGTTTTTTGCGGGACGGGTTGTAGTTTTTATTGGTACTATTTTGGCATACATGCAACTTTTTGATCACTTTTTATTGTATATTTTGGGATGGGTGATGACCAAAAAACAGTGATTCTG
The DNA here is from genome assembly GCF_050947455.1 of Rhinoderma darwinii. NCBI lineage: Eukaryota > Metazoa > Chordata > Amphibia > Anura > Rhinodermatidae > Rhinoderma > Rhinoderma darwinii. The sequence continues at coordinate 252,089,168 of NC_134689.1, read as the reverse complement.
GCATTGTTTTTCGTTTATTTTTTTGCGGTGTTCACCGTGCGGGAAAAATAATATTATAGTTTTATAGGAAAAAAAGCAGTTCTTGTTTATGTCACTTATAACTTTTATTTGTACACTTCTTATTCTTATTCTTATTAAACATTCTTATTCTTTTTTTTTACTTTTTTCACTTGTCCCATTAGGGGACACTTAGACTTGCAGCTCTGATCGCTGCTGGAATACATTACACTACCTACGTAGTGTAATGCATTCCAACTGTCATTGTGACGTAAGGGTATGTGCACACGAGGGCATTACGTCCGTAATTGACGGACGTATTTCGGCCGCAAGTACCGGACCAAACACAGTGCAGTGAGCCGGGCTCCTAGCGTCATACTTATGTACGACGCTAGGAGTCCCTGCCTCGCTGCAGGACAACTGTCCCGTACTATAATCATGTTTTCAGTACGGGACAGTGGTCAAGGTGCGCAAACTTACTGCACACATCGATGTGTAGTTACGTCAAGGTGCGGGAAGGCGTTTGCAGGTAAGATCGACTTACCTGCAAACGCTGATGCTGCTGCAGAATCAACTGTAGCCTCTGGTGCCGATGTGGCCGACACGATGCAGGACCTGTGAGTGACGTCACAGATCTGCACTGTCAGAAGCTGGGCGTTCTGAAGAGAAGTGGATGATACTTCTCTTCAGAGCGCCCAGCTAGTAAAAGTATTAAAAACGCCCCGATGTACGCACATAATACACGCCCACTTGGACTTTTACTTTTAAACACACCCACTTGGACTTTTGCAAGCCTCATTTGCATAACTACAAAAATGGTCATAACTTGGCCAAAAATGCTCGTTTTTTAAAAACAAAAACGTTACTGTAATCTACATTGCAGCACCTATCTGCTGCAATAGCAGATAGGGGTTGCAAAATCTGGTGACAGAGCCTCTTTAAAGAGGCTCTGTCACCAGATTATAAGTGCCCTATCTCCTACATAATCTGATTGGCGCTGTAATGTAGATAAGTGTTTTTTATTTTGAAAAGCGATCATTTTTGACAAAGTTATGAACAATTTTATATTTATGCTAGTTTCTTAATAGACAACTGGGCGTGTTTTTACTTTTTACCCAGTGGCGTAGCTATAGGGGTCGCAGCGGTCGCAGTTGCGACAGGGCCCCTAAGCCTGGGGGGCCCACGGGCCCCCGTTGCCATACAGCATGTTTCCTAACTAAATCTTCTGTGCCGTGAAGCCGGCACTTCCTGGTTACGGTCACATGGTACACTTAGTGTACCATGTGACCGTGTTGTCACGTGACACGGCTTCCAGACAGAGCAGAAGAGTCGGTGCGGAGGACTCCAGGTAAGCTGCAGTGTAATGTAATGTATTGTGTTGTAATGTAATGTATTGTAATGTAATGTATTGTGTTGTAATGTATTGTAATGTAATGTAATGTAATGTGTTGTGATGCCTTGTAATATATTGTGTTGTTTGCGGTGGAGAGGGGGGGGGGCATTAAATCACAGCCCCCCCTCCTCCACCGCAAACTGCACAATACAGTATAGTACACATGACTATGAGAGCGGGGCTGCGGCTGTGTAATACAGTCACTGCCCCGCTCCTGATTCCTGACATGTGCGCGCCGTCTGGATGATGCGATGCGGCCGGCGCTGCACTAATGATCTGCGGCACTAAAGACAGAACATGGCGGGCGCACTACAAAACACCCCCATGTTCTGTCTTCAGTGCCTGAACCGCCGCTCATTAGTGCAGCGCCGGCCGCATCTACTCATGCTGACCGCACGCGCACTTGTTGTCAGGAGCGGAGCAATGACTGTATCACACAGCCGCAGCCCCGCTCTATAACGGCGGAGATCAGAGAAACCTCTTATCTCCGCCGCTATTCTCCTGAATGCTGCGATCACAGCGGACTGCAGCATTCAGGGGAAAGTGAGGAGGGGTATGCCCCTGGATCGTGTCACAGGGAATTCCTGTGACGCCATTAAGGGACATACCATATATGGGCAGACAGCCCAGGGTCTATTGAAGGACCCCAGGGCTGTCCTACCATATTTCCTGTTGTTAGGGCATACTGAGGTATGTCCTAACAACTGCCTGTGTACTATCAGTACACAGGCTAATGTACTGGCATATAGCTATAGGCCAGTACATTGAAGTTTAAAAATAAAGTAAAAACAAAGTAATGTTAAATAAAAAAAATACACATACACCTTTTTTTACAATAAACATTAAAATAAGTCTCAATACATAAAACATGCACATAATCGGTATTGGCGCGGCCGTAATAACCTGCACAACTATTTTTTTGCATCATTTATGATGTGTACTCTGTAAAAAAATAAAATAAAAATTGCTTTCTATCACTTAGGCCCCATTTACACGACCGTGCCCGCAATCACACCCGTATTTTCAGGCCGTGCTCCCATGCAAAGTATGGGAGCACAGCCCGCAAAATGCAAAAGGACGGACATGTTCCATAATTTTCGGAAAACATTTCTACGGCACGGACACCCATCCGTAGTGCTACGGAAATGTGTCCGCGCTCAATGAAAGTGAATGGGTCCATTTTTGCGGACCGCAGTTGCGGTCCGCAAAAACTGAGGTTATTTACGGTCGTGTGCATGGGGCCTAATTGTGAGGCACAAGGTGCGTTGATGAATTTAACCTCCATGTGCCTCACATTAATAGTAATTAACCCCATCATGTACCTTACATATTAACCCATTATGACTGAGAAACATGATGGGGTTAATTACTATTAATGTGAGGCACATTCAAAATTCATCATCACACCTCGCGCCTCACATTAGAAAACGAAAGAACTTTTTTTTTTTTTATTACTGTTGGCAAAGTAAATGAAGTATCGGTATCGAAGTCTAAATATTGGTATCGTGACATCCCTACAATGTGGATCGCGTCCCCCTGGGGGTTCGTGAGTCACTCACCGAGGTCCCGGTTCCAATCAATGCTGGAGCAAGAAGCTGACATCTCCTTGATCCAGCATTCACTGTGCTCTGAGCGGCTCGACGCAGGCTGGCGGGATGTAGCGACATCATCACGCCTGCCTCGCTGAGTCACTCATAGCACACACCGGAGGAGGCGAAGGATCCTCCACTCGACGTGGGAACGGGGATAGGTAAGTAATTCTGCACATATGGGGGCATTATACTGTATGGGGGGCTGATATTGTGGGGGGGGGCATTATACTGTATGGGGGGGCTGATATGGGGAGCATTATACGGTATGGGGCTGTTATGGGGGGGGGCAGTATACGTTATGGGGCATTATACTGTGTGGGGGCAGTTATGGGAGCATTAACTGTGTGGGGGCATTATACTATGGGGGCTGTTGGGCAAGGCGTCTGGGCATAGGAGCGTGCACGGTTCTGATGGTGGTGCTGGGGAGGGGTAGGGGGGCCCAAGCTGAATTCTTGCACCCGGGCCCATGAGCCTTTAGCTACGCCCCTGTTTTTACCAACTGGGCGTTGTGAAGAGAAGTGTATGACTCTGACCAATCAGCGTCATACACTTCTCATTGTTCCAGCCCAGCTTCTTTCACTGCACAATCACGCTGGAACAATGAACAATGAGAAGTGTATGACGCTGATTGGTCAGCGTCATACACTTCTCTTCACAACGCCCAGTTGGTAAAAAGTAAAAACACTCCCAGTTGTCTATTAAGAAACTATTCAGAAATAAAATTTTAATCCATTTTTTTTCTAACACAGAAGGTTTTACCAGAGAAATGCAACTCAATATTTATTGCCCAGAGTCTGCAGCTTTTAGAAATATACCACATGTGGCCCTAGTGTGCTAATGGAAGCACCGCCCTCAGAAGCAAAGGAGTACCGAGTGTATCTTGAAACTCCTTTTTATAAGAAAATATTTTAGGCACCATGTCAGGTTTGAAGGTCTCTTGCGGTGCCAAAACAGTAAAAATCCCCCAAAAGTGACCCCATTTGGGAAACTAGACCCTTCAACGAAATTATCTAGGGGTATAGTGAGCATGTTGAACCCACAGGTTTATTGCATAAATTATTGGAAGTAGGCCGTGAAAATTACATTCTTTCAAAGAAAATGTAGGTTTAGATAATTTTTTCTAATTTCCACAAGGACTAAAGGAGAAAAAGCACCGCCACATTTGTAAAGCAATTTCTAGCGATTAAAACAACACCCCACATGTAGTCCTAAATGGCTGTTTGGACACACGGCAGGGCTTAGAAGGGAAAGAGAACCATTTGGCTTTTAGAGCTCCACACAGTATATGCCCCCTTACAGTATAATGCCCCAAAGTGCCACCCCTCCACACAATATAATGCCCCTGTAGCTACCCCCACATAGTATAATGCCACCATAGCTGCCCCCAGTTTAATGTCCCATAGAAAGTGCCTGCCTCACAGTATAATGCTACATAGTTCCCCCACACAGTATAATGCCCCATAGTTCCCCCACACAGTATAATGCTCCAATAGCTGCCAAACAGTATAATGCCTCCACAGAATAATGCCCCCTGTAGCTGCCCCCACACAGTAAAATGCCCCCATAGTGCCACACTACACAGTACAACGCATCATAGCTGGCTCCACAGTTTAAAGCCCCATAGTGCCCCCATACAGTATAATGCTCCCATAGAAAAATACACAGTATAATGCTCCATAGTGACCCTACACAGTATAATGCCACCATAGCTTACTCCCCAAAGTATATTTTTCTACTATAGCTGCCCATCACACAGTATAATACCTCATAGTGCACCCAAAAAGTATAATGCCCCCAACAGTATAATGCCCCTATAGTGTCTACCCACAGTATAATGCCTCTATAGTGCCTCTTCACAGTATAAGGCCCTCATAATTGCCCCACACAGTATAATGCCCCTATGTCTTCCCACACAGTATAATGCACCTATCGTGTTCTCCCACACAGTATAATGCCCTTATAGTGTCTACCCACACAGTATAATGCACCTATAGTGACTCCCCACACACTACAATGCCCCCATAGCTGCCCCCACACACTATAATGCCCTCATACAGCACAAAAAACTAAAACAGGTGTAAACATGTGCATTGTCCCAGCCTGTTGTAATGGCTGCGGATTGCCACAGTTCCCCTCCGTCCTAAAGTCGCGACCTCAGACTTCTGTCCTCCTTCCAGCGTCTCCCTCCTAGGAGACGACAGCTCGCACGGCCATTCTACCCAGGACTGACTGCTAAGGTGTGCGCGCTCGTCCCCGGCCTTAAAGAGCCAGCACGCATACTAAAAGTTCTCCAACCTATTCCCAGATCACCCTGGACTACACTCCTTGCCTGAGCATTGTTGTTGTCTACCCATGTTCGTATTGTAATTGGTCCCTTAGTTGTATCCTGCTCCCTGTATCCTGTTGCTGTATTGTTTCCTATACCCAAGCCTTTAGTCGGAGTCGTGTGTATCATCGGAAAAACACCTGGTGTCATCTGCAACGTCCGGTCAAAGCCTCTTCTACTGTCTGGAGTCTTGCAGGTACTCTTGCGCTAGGACTTTGCATAGACTTCATATAGACTGTTATTTGGCCAGCTGCCATTCCACTACGGTGGAGCATCCTAGTGGGTTCACATACCCCTAGGTCATGACAGTACACTTAGGCCATAGAACCCGCTGGTCAACCTAAGACTGCTGTTCAGGTGATGCAAAAGGATATGCATGACTTGTGTGCACGCCAGGATCCTCTCATACTTGCAGTAAATTCTATTATCACCCGTCTGGATCATCCTTCTGCTCCACCGCAGGAGGCTGCTGCTTTTCCTCTGCCTGTTACTCCTTCTGTCTGCTCCGGATCAAGTTTCGTTACGTCTACCTGCTCGCTATGACGGAAATACTAGAGCCTGTATAGGCTTCAATAACCAATGTACCATCATTAAAGACTGTGTGCTCATCTCTTTCCCTCTGATGAGGCCAAGGTAGCATTCATCATTTCTCTTCTCGCTGGCTAAGCCCTGGCTTGGGCTAACCCCATCTTGGAACAGGAGGGCCTGGAATTCTCTTTTCATAGACTTTTTATACTGCGTTCGAAGAGCCGGGTCGAACATCCTCTGCAGCTGCCACTCTGCAACGAGAGTCAACGGTAGGAGCATATGCCATCTCCTTCCGTACAATGGTGATGGAGCTGGTGTGGAACAATGAGCCCATGGTGGCGACATTTTGGCAAGAACTGTCTACGCAGATCAAAGACGTGCTGGCAGCTAGCGATCTTCCTTCCACTCTCGATGCGCTTATCCTGTTAGCAACCTGGGTTGACATGAGGATCCAGGAATGTGCTCAGGAGGTTCGGCGGGAGAGATATTTTTACACACTAGCACCATCATTCCATTGTCCCCCTATTGCGTTCCACTAGAAGAACCTATACAGGTGGACAGAATTTAATTGCCCAAGCAGGAGAAACAGTGCAGACGCTCTACAGGTTTGTGTCTGTATTGTGGCCTCAAAGGACATTTTGTGCATCAATGTCCACAAAAACTCCAGCACCAAGGGTTTGTTGAAGAGACAACCCTAGGTGGAACGACGCCAAACGTCAAATCCTCCCAGATTATCTATTCCTGTAACCATCATCTCTGGAGAAAGAGCACACTGCTCCACTGCTTATCTAGATTCCGGAGCAGCTGCAAATTTTATCCAGCAAGATCTAGTGGATCGCCTGCAGCTGTCCACAGTTCCTCTGGAGAGACCTCTGGCTGTTGCCTCTGTGAATGGACTGCCATTGCCTGACCCTATTGTGTCCATCACTGAACCGCTGACACTGCATATTGGAGTTCTTCACTCAAAACAGTTTGCCTTTCTTGTCTTGCCTAAAGCTACCAATCCTGTTCTGCTGGCCTTTGCTTCGTCTACATGCTCCGGTTCTCGACTGGGGTTCCGGAGTTCTCCAATGGGGGCCCAAGTGCCTTCATCGCTGCCTGCCACCGGTTCGTCCTGTTTTGCCTTCCTTGCCTCAGTCACTTTCCGATCTGCCCTCACATTATGCCAGTTTTGAAGACATCTTCAGCAAGAAGGAGGGAGAGACTCTTCCTCCCCATGGCACCTACGATTGCCCTGTTGAAATGCTTCCCGACGTATCAACACCCCGTGGGCAAGTCTATCCTCTCTCCCTGCCGTAGACCCTAGCTATGTCAATTTAGATTCAGGAGAACCTTGAGAGAGGGTTCATCCGTAAATCTTCTTCCCCGGCCGGAGCCTTCTTTGTGAAGAAAGATGGATCTCTTCGTCCATGTATCGACTACCGAGGTTTGAACCAAATCACGGTGAAAAACAAGTACCTCTTGCCGCTCATCTCAGAACTCTTCGGCAGAATTTATGGGGCCAAGGTGTTCACAAAGCTGGATCTAGGCGGTGCTTATAACTTGATCCGTAGCCGCAAATGTGACTAGTGGAAAACCGCATTCAATACCCGAAACGGTCACTACAAATATCTCCTGATGCCCTTTGGACTGTGTAAAGCTTCAGCTGTGTTCCAGGTGTTCCGAATTACATCTTCTGGGATCTGCTGTATGTCTGTGTGGTGGTCTTTCTGGACGAAAATCTGCTCTACTCAACCGTTTTGACGACTAATCGGAAGCATGTTCGTCAAGTTCTGTCGCGGTTAAGGGGGAATCCCCTATATGCTAAACTCGAAAAGTGTGTTTTCAGAGGAACTCTCTGCCCTTCTTGGGCTACAACGCATCTGACGGTGGACTCAGGTTGGATCCAGAGAAGATGAGGTCGGTCTTAGAGTGGCCACGTCCACATGGCTTTCATTCCATACAACGATTTCTGGGATTCGCAAACTTCTATCGGCAATTTATCCCGGACTTCTCATCTCCGACTGCTCCAATCTCTGCCTTCACCAAGAAGGGGGTGAACGCCAAGGTTCACCCCCTTCTTAGTGGCAGAGGCAGCATTTAATCTCAAGAGCGCTTTCACCTGAGCCTCAGTTCTCCTTTACCCTGATGCATCACGGCAGTTCTTTCTAGAGGTGAACACATCTTCCATTGGTTCTGGAGCACTACTATTTCAAAGAAACTCTAAAGGCAAGATGGAGGCCTGTGGTTTCTTTTCAAAATTATTTTTTCCTGCAGAGCGCAACTATTCCATCGGGGAATGGGAGTTGCTGGCCATCAAATTGGCCTTAGGGAAGTGGAGACACTTGCTGGAGGGCGCTGTTCACCATATTATCAATTATACAGATCACAAGAACCTCACGTACCTAGTCAGCACAACGACTAAATCCTCATCAAGCCAGATGGTCACTGTTCTTCGCTCGATTTCAATTCTTGCTTCACTTCTGTCCTACAGACAAGAATGTGAAGGCTGATGCCCTGCCTCGATCATTTGAAACTAATGACTCTGAGGAAATTCCTCAATATATCATAGATCCTTCTAGGATTATGGCCACTAACCCTGTACAAATTAGAGAAATTCCTTCCAGAAAAACTTTTGTCCGTCTTGCAGACAAGAAGAGATTCTCCACTGGGGACACAGCTCCAAACGGACGGGTCACTCTGCTGTGCAAAAGACTCAGGACTTGATAGCTTGTCATTACTGGTGGCCCATGCTGCCTAGAGATGTTGTGGACTTTGTATGCTCACGTACGAACTGTGCCTCGAACAAGTCTACCCGCTCTAAACCTGCTCGTCTGCTCCTACCCCTGCTTGTCCCTGATGACCCTTGGCAACATATCTCTATGAACTTTATTACCGACCTTCCCCCCTCAGATGGATATACTACGGCTTAGGGTTGTCACGATACCAAAATTTGGACTTTGATACCAATACTTAGTGTAATATTGCGATACTGGATACTATAACAATACTTTACCAACAATAATAAAAAAATAAAAGTTCTTCCATTTTCTGATGTGACGCACATGTTGTTATGAATTTTGAACCTCCATGTGTACCTAAGCCCATCGTGTTCCTCAAATTCAGTAATGGACAACATTGGGTTAATGTGTGAGGTACATGATGGGGTTAATTACTATTAATGTGAGGCACATGGAGGTTCAAATTTCATACATCTTGCCTCACATTAATAAGTGAAAGAAAGCAGTTTTTATTTTATAACAGCGTAAACATCAGAAATGACTATATAAATTTGTTATTACGGTCGCGACGATACCGAATGTGTATACTTTATGTATTGAGACTTATTTAAAGGTTTATTGTAAAAAATGGGTGTATTTTTTTTAAATTAACATTACTTTATTTTTTTACTTTTTTATTTTTAAACTTTAATAATGTACTGGCTTATATCTATAGGCCAGTACATTAGCCTGTGTACGGATAGGTATGTCCGAACAACTGCCTGTGTACTAAGTATGCCCTAACAACAGGAAATATGGTCAGATAGCCCTGGGGTCCTTCAATGGACCCTGGGCTGTCTGCCCATATGTGGTATGTCCCTTGATCGCGTCACAGGGATTTCCTGTGACGCGATCCAAAAGGCATCCCAATTCTCATCTTTCCCATTGAATGCTGCAGGCAGCTTTGATCACAGCATTCAAGGGAATAGCGGAGGAGATGAGAGGTTTCTCTGATCTCCACCGATAGAGCTCCTGACAATAAGTGCGCGTGCATGATCAACATGAGGTGATGCGGCCGGCGCTGTACTAATGAGTGGCGGCGCAGGCACTGAAGACAGAACATGGGTGTGCGCCCACCATGTTTTGTCTTCAGTGCCGGTGCTCATTGGTACAGTGCAGGTTGCATCACATCATGCTGACCGCGCGCCCTTGTCAGGACTCAGGAGCGGGGCAATGACTATTATACAGCCGCAGCCCTGTCTAATAACATTCATGTGTTACTATACTAAGCTGTGCGGCCACATAGCTTAGAAATATTGTTGCATCGTGCAACCCTACTATGGTCTGGGTAGTAGTGGATAGTTTCTCAAAAATAGCACATTTTATTCCGTTGACTGGCTTTCAGTCTGCTCCTCGCCTGGCAAATCCATTTATTCTGCACATCTTCCGTCTGCATGGACTTCCTCTGCATATTGTCTCAGATCAGGGTGTACAGTTTACATCCAAATTCTGTAGAGCTCTGCGCAACCTGCTAGATGTAAAGCTGGACTTCTCTTCCGACTATCACCCACAGTCCAATGGTCGAGTGGAGAGGACCAATTACATTTCAGAGAATCACCTTAGTCATTTAATTTCCGCCCAACATGACAATTGGGTACAACATCTGCCTTGGCCGGAATTCTCTTACAACAATCATACTAGTGTGTCTACTGCCTCTTCTCCTTTCTACATTGTGTACAGCCAACATCCACAAGTTCCTCTTCCTGTGCCAGACATGACTCAAGTACCGGCAGCTAACTCTTCATTTAGAACTTTTATCCACCTCTGGCAGCAAACTAAGTCTGCGATCCTTCAGGCAGTGGACTGCATGAATTAGCAGGTCGATAAAAAAAGAAAAGATCCTCCTCAATTCTCTCCAAGGTATGGCTATCCTCGAGAAACATTAGTCTCAAGATGCCCTCTTCGAAGTTCTGAAACAGATAAACCCTGTATCCTATAAACTTTGCTTGCCTCCTACTCTCAAGATTCACAAATCATTCCACGTGTCTCTCCTTAAGCCTGTGGTTCTGAACCGCTACAGTAAAGTTTCGTTCTGCAGGTGCTCCCAGCGGTTGTTCTGATGTACTCGAGGAGAAGGGCATTCTGGACTACAAGAGAGTAGGAGGAAGGACATTCTATTTGGTCCTGAGGAGAGGTCTTGGGGGCCAGAAGAGAATCTTAATGCTATTACCCTTATAAAAAAAATTCCTCTTGCGCTCTGGACCCAAGAAGAGGGGGCGTAAAGGGGTTACTGTAACGGCTGTGGCCGCAGACCACCGCCACAGTTCCCCTCTGTTGGATGGCCGCAGACTCCTGGCCTCATGTCAGCGTTTCTTCCTCCTAGGAGACATCAGCTCGCGTGGCCATCCTGCCCTGGACTGACTGCTAAGGTGCGCGCGCTCATCGCCAGCTTTAATGGGCCAGCGCGTGTTCATCCCCAGCTTTAATGGGCCAGCGCGCACGCATACTTAAGGTTCAGCAACAAACGTCCTCTTTTTCGCTTAGTAAAATTTTTTGTAAAAGAAAAATAATGTGGAAGGAGCATAAATAACGCACTGAATGGTAGAAACTTTGTATCTTTACTTGCGTTTTTTCATTACATATCTATCTATGCCGTATATATATTTTTGTAATTTCTATTATGTTTGATATCCCCCATACCAACAAATTAATGTGTGCTATGGGTTTCTTTCCATAAACTTGTATAATACCGCATATATTTTCACCTAAACTGTTGTGTACTAGCTTCTATGTATAGGTGTAGCTGCCGCAAACCTGCAGATTAATTAACTTGTTTCTCAAAAGGGTGGTAATTTCTTTCTGACCTGAAATGTTACAGGATTGGTTGATGTTGATTTTAAAACACATGTCCTAAGTGTGTTACGTTATGCTATGAGTAAGAACACTTTGTCCGATACGCGTTAGCAGTAAAACGTCCCGCCTGTGTCTTATGGACATTTACAGTATGTTGAAATAAAGCTCTTTTTATGTGCTGAGGATTTTTTTATACAATTCTTCATTTCATTGGACTCTTGCCTGCCTGCAAGCCCCCTCTTCCGACTGCACTCCAACTGAGGAACTACACATCCCAGGACAATCTATTGGGTGAGCACACCTGCGGCTTACATTGCTGCTATTTTGTTTTTGCTCATACTAAAAGTTCCCTATCTATCCCCAGATCACCCTGGACTATAAAAATGGCTCTGCCCTTCCACTCCTTGCCTTGTTGTAGTCTACCCATGTTCGTATTGCAAATGGACCCTTAGTTGTATCCTGTTGCTGTATTGTTTCCTGTACCCAAGCCTTTAGTCAGAGTCGTGTATATCATCTAGCATGTCTGCCGTTATCCACATCTGGCGTCTTCCGCCACGTCTGGCGTCTTCCGCCACGTCTGGCGTCCTCCGCCACGTCAAGCTCCATCCGGGCCAAAGCCTCTGCTACTGTCTGGACTCTTGCAGGTACTCTTGTGCTAGGACTTTGCATAGACTGCTATTTTGCCAGCTGCCACTCCGCCACGGCAGAGCGGCCTAGCGGGTTCACATACCCTTAGATCGTGATACCTGTGCTGAGCCGCTCAAGGCCAGCGTTTACATTGTGAATAGTGGAGCAGGGGCCTGACTGCTTCTTGCTCCAACATTGGATTCAACTGCATCTGCGACTGTCGACCGCCTGGGACAGCGGGTCACTGCCCTGAATCCGAAACGGTAGGGCTATACCATTTTCTTTCTTTAACCACTTCCTGACCAGAGGCTTTAAACCCCCCCCCCCCCCCCCATTCCTGACCAGGCCCATTTTCAAGTTTTAGCCAAGTGCCAATTTAAAAGCATAATGTTCTTCTATTACTCTTCTGAACCTACATATATATGGTCTTGTTTTTCTCAGAACATGTTGGGCTTCAATATTGTATAAAAAAATTATAGATTTTACTTTTTTAAAAATGTAAAAGAAAAAAGAGAAATAAATGAAAAAAAAAGAAATGTGAATATGTAATTTTAGGTGAATTTTTTTTTTTACATCGGTGCATGCCACTGGGTAAACACACCTAAATACATATTTGGCAACTTCTGCAGACTTTAACAATACCAAATATATGTGTATGTCTTACACGCTGGGCGCTAGGCGGCGCTTACAATGGAGAGCAAATTTCTCTATTGGAGAGCAAATTTTCCAAAGCTGGTTTGCTGACACCATACAACCAGTGCAGATGTTGTGAAGTACGAGAACACTGTCAACACCCCCAAAATTACTCTTTTTTGAAAAATTAGTCCCACCAAGGTATTCGGTTAGTGACATAAAAGCTTTTAGCCCTCTAATTTTTTTCCCAGACAATTCATTGACTTTGATGGAAAAAAAATTAAAACTGCCATTTCTTTGCCAAATATGTGAATTCAGGTGACCTTTTTTGACATCTGGTGCATGCCACATGGCAAACAGACCTGAATACGCATTTGGCAACTTCTGCCGACTTCAAAAATACCAAATACGTGTGCATTTCATACACGCTGGGCGCAAGATGGAGCTTACAAAGAATGGTGCACAAACTGGCTTTTGGAGAGCAAATTTTCCTAAGCAGGTTCCAAAGCGATCTATGTGCATGCAACCTGTGTCGCAGCCAAAGTCGCCCCAGCCTAAAACTGTACAATATATCAATATATATATGATATGAAAGATAGATAGACAGATACACAAACGAAGAAATAGACGCAGCAAGCTTGAAAAAAGGTCCTGCTGAGAGGACTGAAAGGTACATGGGTGAATAAACCACTATCTTTGCAACTATTTTTGGAGTGCAGCATCTATTTCTTCGTTTGTGTATCCAATTCAGGACCGTGTGGATGACGGTCAAGGACGCATAGCACCGTGATACTTGAATTCTCTGAAGCGCTGCTTTTTTCTACTAGATGGGATAGATGGATAGAAATAATAATAAACATTATTTGTATAACACAAAAAAAATAAAAATAAAATCGCAATTTAGATAGACAGTCAGACAGACAGATATAAGATAGTCTGTCTATCGGTCGGTCTCATATATATTGATATATAGTGCAGTTCTAGGCCGGGGCTACACGATGACTTTGGCCACGACACAGGTCCCATGGCCAAAAATATTTGTCCGGTAGCCTATATCGCAAGGAAAATTCCTGTGACCACATTCAGTCATTACTTGCCATGTAGGCTACGGAACATAGTGATCTTTGGCAGTGAAACTTGTGTCGCTGCCAAAGTCGCCCTGTAGCCCCAGCCTAAGGCTACATGCACATGTTGCGTATTTTGCTGCAGATAATACGCAGCAAAACTGCAGGAAATCGCAAATTTTTTAATGTGTTTTGCTGCACGATTTTTAATGTTTATTGCGTAAATCGCTGCGTTTTCATGTTGCGGGTTTTGCTGTGTATATCTGTAGAATTACAGGGATAGAATTCGCAAGCTGAATCACGAGATAAATTGACATGCTGCGCTTTCGTATATACGCACAGCGGGTCATTTTGTCAAGAAAATATGAGATTACCTAGAATCTCATTGTCTATGCTGGTACTATATTATGCTGCGGTTTTGTCGTATGCAAATATAAGCACGACAAAATCGCACATAATATATCGTGTGCATTGACCCTAAAACTATACCATATATCAATATATAGGAGAGATAGATAGATATGACAGATATATAGATATGATAGATAGAAATGCAAAAATAGGCAGCACACCATAGATAAAGTGAAAAAAAAGAGGGTATTTTTTTTTTTCACTTTTTTTTCACTTTATCTATGGTGTGCTGCCTATTTTTGCATTTCTGTTGATATTGAGAGCTTGGTCGGCTCCCTGGGACCTGCACCCACATTTTCTTATTTACCGGTGCTGCTGGATCTTGTTTTTTTGTCTAGATATGATAGATAGATAGATAGATAGATAGATAGATAGATAGATAGATAGATAGATAGATAGATAGATAGATAGATAGATAGATGGGGGATACGGTCATGTCCGTGGCTGCGGGCCGTCAGGTTCACTCTCCCCGACGGCCGCAGCCATCCTCTGCAGCGACTTCCTTGCTGAACCTACGCCAAGGAGACATCTCTGTGGGTGAGTACGCCATCTACTTCCGCACCCTGGCTGGAGAACGGTTGTGGAACAATGAGGCCCTGGTGGCTACATTCTGGAAATGGACTCTCTCCTAAAATTAAGGACGAACTTGCCGCTCGAGACCTGCTATCTACCCTGGATGACCTCATCCTTCTGGCCACCCGGATTGATAGAAGGCTCCGAGTACGGCTCCAAGAGGTTTGTCGAGAGTGAGGTCTTTCTAGTCCGGTCCCTACCTTGCAGCAACCCCTGGCGTCCTCAGATGCCGATCCTCCTAAGGAGTCTGTGAGGATGGACCAATGTAAGCTATCTACCCAGGAGAGAACACAGACGCACTTCGGGACTCTGTCTTTATTGCAGCCTCAGAGGCCATCTTACGCGTCTGTGTCCCCAAAAGCCCCAAAGCCTAGGGTTGGTAGGAGAGACAACCTTGGGTAAAGAGGGACTCCCGTCTAAATTGTCCATACCCATGACCACTAGTGTCCGGCGAGAAAACGCATAAGGTCTCTGCGTATCTGGACTCTGGATCCACTGCTAATTTCATTTGTAGAGACCTGCTGGACCTTCTTCAATAACCCACTAACCCTCTGGAGACAGTTGATGGTTGCATCAGTAAACTGACTAACTCTGCCAGACCCAGTTATAGCTGTGACCAAGCCGCTGAGACTCCAAGTAGGGGCTCTCCACTCCGAAATTCCACCGTTCCATGTCCTGTCCAAGGCCGTTAACCCTGTGCTTCTGGGTTTGCTTTGGCTCCGACTACATGCCCCAATCGTGGACAGGAACTCTAGAGAGGTTCTCCAGTGGGGCCCCTAGTGTCACAGCTGATGCCTGCTGCAGATTCGTTCGGCTCAGTCTCCTAGGCATCGGTCATTGGCAGGATTGCCTGGTCATTATGCTGCATTTTCCGACGTCTTCAGCAAAAGGGAGGCGGAGACACTGCCCCCACACCGGGCGTATGACTGTCCTATCGAGCTGATCCCTGGTGCATCCTTTCCCTCATGGTAGGATATATCCTCTCTCCTTGCCAGAGACTCTGTCCATGTCCGCCTATGTTAAGGAGAACTTGGAGAGTGGCTTCATAAGGAAGTCTTCCTACCCGCCAGAAGCCAGGTTCTTATTCGGCCAAAAAAAGGATGGCTCCCTGCATCCTTGTATTGACTACCGGAGTCTCAACCAAATCACGGGAAAAATAAATATACGTTGCCACTGATCTCTGAATTATTTGATCGTATACATGGTGGCAAAAGTTTTTTCCAAACTAGACCTGCGTGGGGCTTACAACCTTATCCGGATTCGCCGGGGTGACGGATGGAAGACTGCATTTAACACCCGTGGACACTATGAGTACCTAGTAATGCCCTTCGACCTGTGTAATGCTCCCGCGGTCTTCCAGAAGTTTGTTAATGACATTTTCCGTGACCTCCTCTATGTTTGTGTTGTGTTCTATCTTGATTACATCTTGATTTTTTTTCCAGATAAAGTGACTCATCAGAGACATGTCCGTCAAGTTTTGCTGCGGTTAAGAGAGAATCGTCTGTACGCTAAGTTGGAGAAGTGCATATTTGAAAACGATGCTCTACCCTTCCTCGGCTACATTGTCTCAAACAAAGGTCTCAAGAGGGATCCTGAAACTATAAAGTCCATCCTGGAATGGCCACACCCTCAAAGCTTGAGGGCCATACAGAGCTTTCTGGGATCGCTAATTTTTACAGACAGTTTATTCCAAACTTCTCCTCACTGACATCTATCTCGAACCTCACTAAGAAGGGCATGAACGCCAAGGTGTGGATTCCTGAGGCAGAGTCTGCATTCAATAGCCTGAAGAGTGCCTTCACATCAGCTTCTATCCTCCATCATCCAGACGTTTCCCTACAGTTCTTGTTGGAGGTGGACGCATCCTCTGTCGGTGCTGGTGCATTCCTGTTTCAGAGAGGTTCCAAGGGCAAGTCTATGGCTTGTGGATATTTCTCTAAGCTCTTCTCTTCCACAGAACTACTCGATTGAGGATCGGGAGTTACTGGCCATCAAATTGGCCCTGAAAGGGGTGGAGACATCTACTAGAGGGCGCAGCTCATCCCTTCCTGATTTTTACGGACCACAAGAACCTCCCCTATCTCCAGACGGCCCATCGGCTGAATCCTCGTCAGGCCAGGTTTTCGCTGTTCTTTAACAGGTTCCAGTTTGAGCTCCATTATCGCCCGGCCGACAAGAATGTGAGGGCCGATGCCTTGTCCAGGTCTTTCGAGACAGAGGACACCATGGAGATTCCACAGAACATTATTGATCAGTCTTGCATTGTCTCTGTCAATCCCCTGCAAGTTGGGGACATTCCTCCAGGGAGGACTTTTGTGCGCCTGGCTGACAGAGGGAGAATCCTCCGCTGGGGACACTCCTCTAGACTGGCAGGTCACGCGGGGACCCGTAAGACCCGAGATCTGATTGCCCATCTTTTCTGGTGGCCCACGCTGCCCAAGTACATTTTGGACTTTGTTTCGTCCTGCTCTGTGTGTGCAGCTAACAAGGTCGCTCACTCCAGACCTGCTGGCATGCTCCAGCCATTGCCTTTGCTCGATGCTCCCTGGCAGCATATAGCTATGGACTTTATTACTGACCTGCCCTTCTCTGCTGGATGCAGTACTGTCTGGGTGGTGGTGGATCGATTTTCGAAGATGGCCCACTTCGTTCTTTTGACCGGTCTTCCTTCTGCTCCTCTACTGGCCAAGCTGTCCATCCAGCACATCTTCCGCCTGCACGGCTTGCCGCAGCATATTGTGTCTGATCGGGGGGTTCAGTTCACCTCGAAGTTCCGGAGAGCCCTCTGTGGACTCCTAGGTGTAAAGCTGGACTTTTCCTCGTCCTACCATCCTCAGTCAAATGGTCAGGTCGAGAGGATCAATCAGATCTTGGAGAACTACTTACGCCACTTCATCTCCAAGCAGTATGATGACTGGGTGCAGTTGCTTCCGTGGGCTGAATTCTCATACAACAATCACACCAGCGAGTCCACACAGAAGACACCGTTCTTCATTGTCTACGACCAACACCCACGAATTCCTCTCCCGGTGCCTGATACGTGCGAGGTACCAGCTGCTGACACGGCTTTTAGGGACTTTCTGCAGATCTGGCAGCAGACTCTATCCTCCATCCTGCTGGCGGTCGACCGCATGAAACGGAAGGCGGACACAAGGAGAAGAGAACCTCAATGCACCTACCCTTCTGAAGAAGTTTCTCTCTCGCTCTGTCCCCAACAAGAGGGGGCATAAGAGGGGGGATACGGTCATGTCAGTGGCTGCGGGCCGTCAGGTTCACTCTCCCCGACGGCCGCAGCCATGGGTATGCGAGCGCTGGCCCCAGTCGCCTCCTCAGGAGACGCCAGCGCTCACTTCCACTCACCTCGGCCGGGTCCCGTAGGGTGCGCGCGCACGCTCGTGCCCGCTCTTAAAGGGGCAGCGCACGCACTGGACTTTAATGTTTTAATCAGCCAATGAGTGCCCTGGACTATAAGAAGGGTCCAGCCCCTTGCTTCGATGCCTGAGCGTTGTTTGTCATATCCTAGTTTGTCTATGCAAATGGTCTCCTAGTGTTTTCCAGTTCCAGTGTTCCCTGTATTCCGTGCTATCCTGTTCTAGTGTCGTGCTGTGCTGTATCTACGCCTGTCCTGCTGCTCCACGCCTGACGTCTACCCGCTGCCTAGTCCCTGCCAAGCCTGCCTTGCTACTGTCCAAGCTGCCACAGGTACCTTATACAAACTGTGGACTGTGACACGCACCCTGTTGGCCAGCTGCCATACCGCCAAGGATGTACGGCCCAGTGGGTCCACGAATCAAACGTGACAGATAGATAGAACATAAATAGAGATATTACATAGATATATATTAGATAGACAGATAGATATTAGATAGATATTATACAGATGGACAGAAACATAGACAGATAGAAATATATTTATTGTTTTATTATACACTGTACAGCCTGCCAGGAGAGGGAGAAACTACAGGGGGTGGGGGCAGTGTGTCGAGAGAGTGGGGTACCACGGGGGGGGGGGGGGGCGTGAGGGATTGATGCGAGGGGGGGTGCAGCGAGAAAGGGGAAGCGCCGACGATAGGGAAAGTATAGTGATCATTGTGACGGTTGTCACAACGATCACATGCCCAGAGACCTCACTCATTGGTCTCTTGTAAGAGCTCCGTGATGTCAGCTGTCTAGAGACAACTGTATCACGGAGCTAAATGCCGGCAAACTGTCCTTATCTGTAGGACGTTCTGGAACGGCCCTGCAGAGTTAATTACGGACCGCCCGGATGATTATAGGCTACCGCACTGTTAAAAGACAGGTATGTGAGAAGAATTATAAATACATGTATATTGGTAAACTGTATGATTGTTAAGGATCAGCAGGGACAGCTTCTGTATCCACGCCCATAGGTAATCAGTCTGCACCTGCTTCCATGTCTGTGAGACTGACTCCATCTTCCACCACTCAGGATGGCAGGCTTAGGAGTGGGAGAGCCTATCACAGCCTGGCCAGACGGAACTAGCTCCCGCCCTCTGTCTATTTATACCTGCCTTTCCTGTTCCTCCTTGCTTGTGATTCTTCTCTGTTGGTTTCCTGGCCCTGCTGCAGCTTCTTGAACTACTTGTCCCTGCTTCGTATTGACCCTGGCTTACTGACTACTCTTCTGCTCTGCGTTTGGTACCTCGTACACTCCTGGTTTGACTCGGCTTGTTCACTACTCTCCTGCTCTGCGTTTGGCACCTCGTACTCTCCTGGATTGACTCGGCTCGTTTACTACTCTTGTTGCTCACGGTGTTGCCGTGGGCAACTGCCCCTTTTCCCTTTGTTCTGTGTTTCCTGGTCTGGTTGTCTGTCGTGCACTTACTGAGTGTAGGGACCGTCGCCCAGTTGTACCCCGTTGCCTAGGGCGGGTCGTTGCAAGTAGGCAGGGACTGAGTGGCGGATAGATTAGGGCTCACTTGTCTGTTTCCCTATCCCTGTCATTACAATTATTTCCTATTCACCCAAAAAATAAATTAAAACACATAAAAACTGGCTGCAAATCATGACTGGATTCCAGAGCTCAAGTCCTGGTAAGTTTAGTTCCGGACAACATGTTATTGTGCTGCTCTGTATATGTAAGTCATTGCTTAGTACAGGTTTGTTATTGGCAGACTTCTGTGCCCTGCAGCGCTGTCACTGTACAAAGAAAGGAGAGGCTACTGGGGAACAGTGACAGGAGAGGTATGAAGGACTAGCAAGTCCCAGCTGGCAGGAGACAGACCATGGGGATGCTCATTCGAAGTAGCAACACGCTGGTAGTAGGGGGACAAAGGAGAGCCAATATAAGGCAGAGGTTTATTGCCTTCTTGGGGGAGCGGTGAGTCGCGTTAGGTACTAGACTTGTGCTTCTGGACAATGCAAAGAGTTGGTTGGTCTGTGCAGTGTTGGACCAGTTACTGGTCGCCAAAACGAACAAGCTTGTCTCCCTGCATTGAGGCTGGGAAGGACTGGAGGCTACAACTACAAGAATAGTCATAAGTATAAAAGAGTATCCGGCACACCAATTTTGAAACAAAAAGTATTTTTATTTTGTTTTTAATGCCAGTGGCAGAGTGCGACGTTTCGGTCTAAGCGACCTTCATCAGGCACTGGAATAATTAAAGAACACCAGTCAAAATGAAAATGTATATCATACAACACAAGATATAAGGGAAGGGGGGGGGGGAGAAAACATGGATATAAAAATAATTACATAAATAGATGTTAAGCTGAACAAGTGTATAAAGGCGTTTAGGCTTATCTGGTCTTTTCAGTGTTGGACCAGTGACTGGTCGGCAAAAGGAACAAATTTATCTCCCTGCATTGAGGCTGGGAAGGACTGGAGGCTACAACTACAAGAATAGCTGAGGCCTATGCACAGCTGAGCAGGTCGTCACTGGCTGAGATAGGGTCTGAAGACTTGCAGTGGAAGTGCGTGAGACGTGATAAGTAGAGAGACGTTGGAATAACTCTTGAGATTTTCGGGAACTGTGACTTGGAGACTATCCCTTGCAGACTGAAACACTTCAGACGGAGGGACAGTGCCAGAGGGACAGTTCCGGAGGGCCTTAGAAGACTAGGTCGAAAAGCAGAGAGCGAGAACACTGTAAGAACAGGAGAGGAAAGAGAGACATAACTAATCCAATAACCCCACATTACAAGCTGTTGTATGTACTATCAAATACAACTGAAATCTTAGGCCCCGTAAACAAGGCCATATTACAGCTCCATTTTCTACAGACTCGTAAAAGGGCTCCCATTGAAGTGCAAAGGGCCTCTACTGTACCTTTGTATACTTCTGATTTAATAAACAAGTCGTGGCATGCTCCATCGCATTTTGTACGTACAAAACATTTCTTCCTTAACCCCTTGGA
This sequence comes from Rhinoderma darwinii, assembly GCF_050947455.1. Lineage (NCBI taxonomy): Eukaryota > Metazoa > Chordata > Amphibia > Anura > Rhinodermatidae > Rhinoderma > Rhinoderma darwinii. The sequence continues at coordinate 252,068,095 of NC_134689.1, read as the reverse complement.
GCAGAATCACGTACATGCGCAGCTTAGAACGGCAGCCATTCGCACATTCCACCGCGAAAGTACTTGATCGTGGGGGCACAGAAGCTGAGCACGGCTGAGAAACCTCCAATCCCTACTGTTTAACCCCTTATATGCCGTGACATTTAAGCGGCTTGACAGAGGTAGCTCCCTGTCACCGATCGGCAGCCCGCGAACGCCGACGGGTTGCCATGACAGCCAGGGCCCTAACAAAGACCCCCGGGCCTGCCCTCGCTATATGCCTATTAGGTCGTGCCAGAGCCATGGCCTAATATATTGTCTGTAAGTTTTACATTGACAGGCAAAAATGCTTTGGCAAACTGAGTATACCAAAGCATTATATCTGCGAACAGAAGATCGCATTGTGAAGTCTCCTAGTGGATTTTATTTACTAGAAGTTTAAAAAAACAAAACATACACATATATGGTATTGGCGAGATCGTAATGACTCGAATAATAAAGTTAACACAATGAACCGACGGTCGAACGGTGTAAAAAAAACAACGGCGAAAATGCTTTTTTTCCCCAATACCCCTAACAAAAAAATAAAGCAAAAGTTAAAGTGTAGCTAAACATTTGACAAACTTCTGACATGTCATAGTGACATGTCGGAAGTTTGGATCGGTGGGGGTCCGAGCACTGAGACCCCCACCAATCGCTAGAAAGAAGCAGAGGAAGCGCTCGTGTGAGCGCTCAGCTGCTTCGGGTCTGTTCGGCTTTTTCCAAAAAGCCGATGTATCGGAGTACATGCTCATAGACTTTCTATTGAGTCCGTACACCGATACATTTATTTTCGGAAAAAAACTAACAGACACGAAGCGGCTGAGCGCTACAGCTGCTTCGTTCTAGGGATTGGCGGGGGTCTCAGTGCTGGGACCCCTACCAATCCAAACTTCTGACATGTCACTATGACATGTCCAAAGTTTGTCAAACGTTTAGCTACACTTTAATCAATAAGTCCCATGTACCCCAGAATGATAACAATTAAAACAACATCACGTCCTGCAAAAAAACAAGCCCACATATGGCTACATTGACAGAAAAATTAAAAAGTTACAGCTCTTGGAAGCGATTAAATGTTTTAAATTATTTTTGTTTAAAACTGTGGAAAATAGGGGGGCGTGGTTACAAGCGCATGGCGTAAGATGTGTGCTCTTGTAGCTCTGTAGCTCCCGGGCTAATTACCGGCTCACACCAGCGATATTTCCACCTACTGTCACCTCTTTCTTCCCTGGACGGTCTTCTGAATACCTGGAGGTATAGGCAGACTAAAAAAGAAACCGACGACTGCTGTGTCGCGGTCCCAAGATGGCGCCAGATCCCCAGCGCCCTTACAGCAACGGAGCTCCGGATCCAGTCAGAGACTCTCAGACCCTTCGCAACGGCCTGTTACTGCTTCCTCACCACCTTACCCGAGATCTTCGGAGATTGCTTCCTCTTCACAGCCCCAGTCTCCTCTCGGTGAACATGTGCATCCTCAGGAATACTGCCTGTGCCATGCGCATCACAGGAAAGACAGCGGGAACTCAGGGAGTTAAATGCATGGCTTAAGTCTTGGTGTAGAGGAGAAGGCTTTGGGTTCCTAGAGAACTGGGCTGACTTTTCATTGGGGTACAAACTGTATTCTGCAGATGATTTGCACCTAAATGGAAGGGGGTCTGCTGTGCTGGGGGAGAGAATTCTAGCTGGGGTAGTGGAGTATTTAAACTAGGGCTGAGGAGGGAGGTCAATGTAGAAAAAAAAAGGGGTAGTCAGGTTAGAGAGGGGTCAGACTATATTGGTGGGGGGAGAAACAGACTGTGGGGAGAGGACTAGACAACAGGATAAGGAGATCCTTTTGTTAGAAAACAGCAATAAAATAAAATGCCCAAATAATGTCAAATCACATTTCTGATAATAAAAGTGAAAAACTAAAAGGCAAGTTAAAGTGTATGTTCACAAATGCCAGAAGTCTAGCAAGCAAAATGGGGGAGCTGGAGGCCTTGGTACTGGAAGAAAATATGGATATAGTTGGTGTTGCTGAAACATGGCTGGACTCTTCACATGACTGAGCTGTAAATCTACAGGGTTTTACACTGTTTCGGAAAGACAGTGTAATGACGGGGTAGGGAGACAGACAGGTGAGCCCTAATCTACCCGCCACTCAGTCCCTGCCTACTTGCATGGCCCGTTCTAGGCGACGGCGTACAACTGGGCGACGGTCCCTACGCGCAATATGTGTACGACAGACAAACAGACAAGGGTACACAGAAGCAAAGGCAAATGGGGCAGTTGCCAATTGGGGAGTGGTGAACAAGCAGAGTCAAACCAGGAGTGTACGAGGTACCAAACCCAGAGCAGAAGCGTAGTCAGTAAAGCCAGGGTCAAAATTAAGCAAGGCCAATAATAATAGCAGGAGCTGCAGAGCCAGGAAACAGGAAAGAATCACAGGCAAAGGAGAAGCAGGAAATGAAGATATAAATAGACAGAGGGCGGGAGCTAGCTCCGTCTGGCCAGGCTGTGATAGGTTCTCCCACTCCTCAGCCTCCCAGCCTGATTGGTAGCAGATCGAGTCACTCTAACAGACCTAGGCACAGATGCAGGCTTATTAACCACGGGCGTCGACAAAGAAGCTGTGTCAGGCAAATCCAATACAGTACCCCCCCCCTTTCATGAGGGGCCATTGGACCCTTCCTAGGAGGACCTGGCTTGTTGGGGAACCGAAGATGGAACTTCCTGAGCAATAACTCGGCGTGAACATCCCGGGCGGGTAACCAAGTCCTCTCCTCAGGCCCGTAACCTCTCCAATGGACCAGGTACTGGAGGGAGTCCTGGACCATCCTCCTGTCCACCTCGAATTCTACCCCTTCAGGAGTGAGAACAGGGACCGGAGGTTTCCTCGAGGTAGCCAAGGACGGGGAGCATCTTTTCAGGAGGAAGGCATGGAACACGTTGTGTATCTGAAAGGAAGGGGGTAACTCCAGCCGGAAGGAAACAGGGTTAAGGACCTCAATGATCTTGTACGGACCAATATACCGGGGAGCAAATTTTTTGTACGGGACTATAAGGCGCAAATTTTTTGAGGACAGCCACACCAGATCCCCGTCCACAAACAAGGGGTTAGCAGAACGTCTCTTATCTGCCTGAGTCTTTTGGATGCTCTGGGACGCCTCAAGGTTCTTCTGAACCTGGGCCCAGACTGTGCACAGTTCCCGATGAACGACATCTACCTCGGGATTGCTGGAACCACCAGGTGAAACGGAGGAGAACCGTGGATTAAACCCAGAATTACAGAAAAAGGGGGAGACCCCCGACGAGTTACTGACCCGGATATTAAGGGAAAATTCGGCGAGGGGAATGAAGGAGACCCAATCATCTTGACAGTCAGAGATAAAACACCTTAAATATTGTTCTAGAGACTCATTAGTCCTCTCAGTTTGACCATTAATTTCAGGATGGAAGGCCGTGGAGAAGGACAGATCAATCTCCAACTTCTTACAGAAGGCTCTCCAAAACAATGAAACAAATTGTACCCCTCTGTCAGAAACAATATTGACAGGAACCCCATAGAGACGCAGGATGTGTTTGACAAACAAGGTAGCTAACGTCTTGGCATTGGGTAGTTTCTTGAGGGGTACAAAGTGGGACATCTTGCTGAAGCGGTCTACTACAACCCACACCACCGACCTGCCTTGGGATGGAGGCAGATCGGTGATAAAATCCATGGAGATATGGGTCCAAGGTCTCTGGGGAATGGGCAAAGAACATAGTAAGCCCGCTGGTCGGGACCTGGGAGTCTTGGACCTAGCACAAGTTTCACAATCGGCGATGTAGGCCTTAACGTCTTTAAGCAACCCAGGCCACCAATAGGTTCTAGAAATGAGGTGTTTGGTACCCAGGATGCCTGGATGGCCGGATAGTGCAGAGTCATGATTCTCCCGGAGTACCCTTAGCCGGAATTGCAGGGGAACAAACAGCTTGTTCTCAGGAAGGTTCTCGGGAGCTGAACCTTGATCAGCCGCAATTTCGGAGGCTAAGTCAGAATCAACAGAGGATATGATTATACCTGGGGGAAAAACACAAGCAGGATCCTCCTCAGGAGGAGTGCTAGCCATGAAGCTACGCGATAGTGCATCAGCTTTAATATTTTAAGACCCAGCCCCATAAGTGACCAAAAATTTGAATCTAGTAAAAAACAACGCCCATCAAGCTTGTCTCGGGATAAGCCTCCGGGCAGATTCTAGGAAAACCAGATTCTTGTGGTCGGTAAGGACCGTTACCTGGTGCCTAGCCCCCTCCAGGATGTGGCGCCACTCTTAAAATGCCCATTTAATGGCTAAAAGTTTGCGGTTGCCAACGTCATAGTTACTCTCAGTGTTGGAGAACTTCCTGGAGAAGTAGGCACAGGGAAGGAGATGGGTAAGACACCTGGTACCCTGAGACAAGACAGTACCCACTCCCACCTCGGAGGCGTCAACCTCCATGAGGAATGGCTCCATTTGGTTAGGCTGAATCAGCACTGGGGCAGAGACAAAGCACCTCTTATGGACCTCAAAAGCCTGAACCGCCTCCGGAGGCCAGGGGAGGAGATCAGCACCCTTGCAAGTAAGGTCCGTAAGAGGCTTAGCGATGACCGAGAAGTTAGCAATAAATCTCCTGTAATAATTAGCGAACCCCAGGAAGCACTGTAAAGCATTCAGGGAGGCAGGTTGGACCCATTCCGCCACAGCCTGAACCTTGGCAGGGTTCATGCGGAATTCGTTAGGAGTGAGAATTTGACCCAAAAATGGTATCTCCTGCACCCCACACATTTTTCAGTTTTAGCAAAGAGTTTGTTTTCCCTAAGGGTCTGGAGCACCTTCCTGACATGCTCAATGTGGGAGAACCAGTCCTTGGAAAACACAAGTATATCATCAAGGTACACTACAAGAAATACCCCCAGGTAGTCTCTTAAAACCTCATTTATGAAATTCTGGAAGACCGCGGGAGCATTACACAACCCAAAGGGAATGACGAGGTATTCGAAATGACCTTCGGGCGTGTTAAACCCAGTCTTCCACTCATCCCCTTCCCTGATTCGGATAAGGTTAAAAGCCACCCAAAGATCAAACTTAGAGAACCATTGGGCCCCCTGAACCTGGTTGAAGAGATCAGGAATGAAAGGAAGGGGATATTGGTTCCTTACAGTGACCTTATTCAAGTTCCGGTAATCGATGCACGGCCTAAGACCACCATCCTTCTTCCCTACGAAGAAGCCAGCACCTACCGGAGAAGTAGAGGGGCGGATGTAACCCTTGGCCAGGCTTTCGTGGATATATTCTCTCATGGCTTCACGTTCAGGACAAGAGAGATTAAATATCCTACCTTTAGGGAGCTTAGCTCCTGGTACCAAATAGATTGCGCAATCGTACTCTCTATGAGGAGGTAACTCTTTGGAGGCTTTTTTAGAAAAAACAACATCAGCGAAGTCCTGAATAAACTCAGGTAGAGTGTTCACCTCCTCAGCGAGAGAAACCAAATTAATAGAAAAACAGGAAGTCATGCATTCATTACCCCATTTAGTAAGTTCCCCAGTATTCCAGTCAAACTTGGGATTATGCATCTGCAACCAAGGAACGCCTAAAACCAAATCGGATGATAATCCCTACATCAACAACACAGAACACTGGTCCAAATGCATGGAGCCAACCATGAGTTCAAATACAGGGGTATGCTGTGTAAAATAACCATTAGCAAGTGGAGTGGATTCGATACCCACTACCGGGACAGGTTTAAGCAAATCAATTAAAGGCATAGCTAGAGACATAGCAAATTCCACAGACATAATATTAGCAGAAGACCCCGAGTCCACGAAGGCACTGCCGGAGGCAGTCCTACCACCAAAAGAGACCTGAAAAGGGAAGCAAGATTTTATTAGGTTTCATATTTACGGGAAATACCTGTGCGCCCAAGTGACCTCCCCGATGGTCACTTAGGCGCGGAAGTTCTTCCAGCTGCTTATTCTTACGCCTAGGACAGTTGTTCACTTGATGCTTGTCATCCCCACAGTAGAAGCAGAGACCATTCTTCCTGCGGAGCTCTCTACGTTGTTGGGGAGACACTGAGGCCCCGAGTTGTATTGGTTCATCTGAGTTTTCCGTGGAAGAACGAAGCAACGGAATCTCGGGAGCCATCATGGGGGAGCCAGAGGAGAAGGCACAAAAACGTTCAAGTCGACGTTCCCTGAGACGTCGGTCAAGACGTGCCGCTAAAGCCATTACCTGATCTAGAGAGTCAGAAGAGGGATAGCTAACTAACAGGTCCTTCAGGGCATTCGACAGACCCAATCTAAACTGGCACCTCAAGGCAGGGTCATTCCACCGAGAAACTACACACCACTTCCTAAAGTCAGAACAGTACTCCTCAACGGGTCTCTTACCCTGACGTAAGGTCACCAGCTGACTCTCGGCAAAGGCAGTCTTGTCAGTCTCGTTATAGATGAGCCCGAGAGCAGAAAAAAAAAAAGATCAACAGAGGAAAGTTCAGGGGCGTCAGGAGCCAAGGAGAAGACCCATTCTTGGGGCCCGTCCTGGAGCCGGGACATAATTATACCCACTCGCTGGCTCTCAGAACCTGAAATAGAGCCTACAACTCTCCCGAAAGGAGAAAAAAGTCTTCCGGTCCCCTGAGAACCGGTCAGGCAACTTGAGGTGGGGTTCGAGAGGTGAGGTGTAGGGCACTACCAGGGTAGCATCATGCTGGTTGCCCCTCTGAGCCAGGGCTTGGACCTGTAAGAAGAGGCCCTGCATTTGCTGAGCCAGGGTCTCAAGGGGGTCCATAGTTGTGTCAGGGACCAGGGTAGAAAAGGTATATGGGCCTGTGATTATGTAATGACTGGGTAGGGAGACAGACAGGTGAGCCCTAATCTACCCGCCACTCACTCCCTGCCTACTTGCACGGCCAGTCCTAGGCGACGGCGTACAACTGGGCGACGGTCCCTACGCTCAATATGTGTACGACAGACAAACAGACAAGGGTACACAGAAGCAAAGGGAAATGGGGCAGTTGCCAACTGGGGAGTAGTGAACGAGCCGAGTCAAACCAGGAGTGAACGAGGTACCAAACGCAGAGCAGAAGCGTAGTCCGTAAAGCCAGGGTCAAAATGAAGCAAGGTCAATAATAATAGCAGGAGCAGCAGAGCCAGGAAACAATCACAGGCAAAGAAATGAAGGTATAAATAGACAGAGGGCGGGAGCTAGCTCCATCTAGCCACTCCTCAGCCTCCCAGTCTGATTGGTAGCAGATCGAGTCACTCTAACAGACCTAGGCACAGATGCAGGCTGATTAACCACGGGCGTCGACAAAGAAGCTGTGTCAGGCAAATCCATTACAGACAGAACAAATAGGAAAGGTGGTGGTGTATGTCTGTATGTGAGAAGTGATATGAAGGCGAGTGTGAAAGAGACCTTACAGGGTGAAGATTGTGAGGAGGTTGAAAACTTGTGGGTGGAACTAGAAAGGGAGGTAAACACTGAAAATATTACTTATGGTGTAATCTATAGACCCCCCCCCCCCCAATATAACTGAGGAGATGGAAGGTCAGCTATATAAACAGATGGAGCGGGCTGCACAGGCGGGTACTGTAGTAATAATGGGAGATTTTAATTTCCGGGATATTAATTGGTGTCATGGTTCAGCTTCAACTGCAAAGGGGAGACATTTCCTCAACCTGTTGCAGGAAAATTTTATGGGCCAGTTTGTGGAACACCCGACTAGAGGTGAAGTGTTGGATCTGGTCATTTCTAATAATGCAGATCTTGTTGGGAATGTCAATGCTCGTGAAAACCTTGGTAACAGTGATCACAATATAGTTACATTTTACCTATACTGTAAAAAACAAACACAGGCTGGGAGGGCAAAAACATTTAATTTTAAGAAATCCAATTTCCCCAGGATGAGGGCTGCAATTCAGGATATAGACTGGGAAGAACTAATGTCAATTAATGGGACAAATGATAAATGGGAGATTTTCAAATCCACTTTGAGCAATTATACTGCAAAATTTATTCCTATAGGTAAGAAGTATAAACGAATGAAATTAAATCCCACATGGCTTACACCTTCTGTGAAAGGGGCAATACATGACAAAAAAAAGGCATTTAAAAAATACAAATCTGAGGGTACATCTGTAGCCTTTGTAAAATATAAAGAGCTTAATAAAATCTGTAAAAATGTAATAAAATTAGCAAAAATACAAAATGAAAGGCAGGTGGCCAAGGATAGTAAAACAAATCCCCAAAAATTCTTCAAGTATATAAATGTAAAAAAGCCAAGGACTGAACATGTAGGACCCCTAGATAGTGGTAATGGGGAGTTGGTCACAGGGGATCAAGAGAAGGCAGAGTTACTAAATGGGTTCTTTAGCTCTGTATATACAAACAGAAGAAAGAGCAGCTGATGTAGCCGGTGCCAGTGCTGTTAATATATCAGTTGATATACTGAATTGGATGAATGTAGATATGGTCCAATCTAAATAAAATAAATGTGCACAAGGCCCAGGGACCAGATGGGATACACCCTATAATTCTTAACCCCTTCCCTCTTTAGCCACTTTTGACCTTCCTGACAGAGCCTCATTTTTCAAATCTGACATGTGTCACTTTATGTGGTAATAACTCCAGAATGCTTTCACCTATCCAAGCGATTCTGAGATTGTTTTCTCGTGACACATTGGACTTTATGTTACTGGCAAAATTTGCTCGATATGTTCAGTATTTAATTGTGAAAAACACCAAAAATTAGCGAAAAATTTCAAAAATTAGCATTTTTCTCAATTTAAATGTATCTGCTTGTAAGACAGGCAGTTATACCACACAAAATTATTGCGAATTAACATCACCCATATGTCTACTTTAGATTGGCATCGTTTTTTGAACATCCTTTTATTTTTCTATGACCTCACAAGGCTTAGAACTTTAGCAGCAATTTCTCACATTTTCAAGAAAATTTCAAAAGGCTATTTTTACAGGGGCCAGTTCAGTTGTGAAGTGGTTTTGAGGGCCTTATATATTAGAAACCCCAAAAAAGTCACCCCATTTTAAAAACTTCACCCCTCAAAGTATTCAAAACAGCATTTAGAAAATGTCTTAACCCTTTAAACATTTCACAGGAATTAAAGCAAAGTAGAGGTGAAATTTACAAATTTCATATTTTTCTGCAGAAATACATTTTTAATACAATTTTTTTTATAACACAGAAGGTTTTACCAGAGAAATGCAACTCAATATTTATTGCCCAGGTTCTGCAGTTTTAGGAAATATCCCACATGTGGCCATAGTGTGCTACTGGACTGAAGCACCGGCCTCAGAAGCAAAGGAGCACCTAGTGGATTTTGGGGCCTTATTTTTGTTAGAATATATTTTAGGCACCATGTCAGGTTTGAAGGGCTCTTGCGGTGCCAAAACAGTCAAAATCCCCCAAAAGTGACCCCATCTGGGAAACTAGACACCTCAAGGAACTTATCTAGGGGTACAGTGAGCATTTTGACCGCACAGGTTTTTTACAGAAATTATTGGAAGTAGGCGGTGAAAATTAAAATCAACATTTCTTCAAAGAAAATGTAGGTTTAGCGATTTTTTTTCTCATTTCCACAAGGACTAAAGGAGAAAAAGCACCGCAAAATTTGTAAAGCAATTTCTCCCGAGTAAAACAGTACCCCACATGTGGTAATAAACGGCTGTTTGGAGACACGGCGTGGCTGAGAAGGGAAAGAGCACTATTTGGCTTTTGGAGTTCACATTTAGCAGGAATGGTTTGCGGAGGCCATGTCACATTTACAAAGCCCCTGAGGTGACAAAACAGTGAAAACCCCAAACAAGTGACCCCATTTTGGAAACTATACCCCTTGAGGAAATTATCTAGGGGTATAGTGAGCATTTTGACCCCACAGGTTTTTTGCAGAAATTTTTGCAAGTAGGCTGTGAAAATGAAAATCTACATTTTTTCAAATAAAATGTAGGTTTAGCTAATTTTTTTTCATTTCCACAAGGACTAAAGGAGAAAAATCACCATAAAATTTGTACAGAAATTTCTCCCGAGTAAAACAGTACCCCACATGTGGTAATAAACGGCTGTTTGGACACACGGCGAGGCTGAGAAGGGAAAGAGCGCCATTTGGCTTTTGGAACTCAAATTTAGCAGGAATGGTTTGCGGAGGCCATGTCACATTTACAAAGCCCCTGAGGGGATAAAACAGTGGAAACCCCCCACAAGTGACCCCATTTTGGAAACAACACCCATTGAGGAAATTATCTAGGGGTATAGTGAGCGATTTGACACCACAGTTTTTTTGCAGAAATTATTGGAAGTAGGCCCTGAAAATAATAATCTACATTTTTTCAAAGAAAATGTAGGTTTAGCTAATTTTTTCTCATTTCCAGAAGGACTAAAGGAGAAAAAGCACCACAAAATTTGTAAAGCAATTTCTCCCGAGTAAAACAATACCCCACATGTGGTAATAAACGGCTGTTTGGACACACGGCAGGGCTTAGAAGGGAAAGAGCACTATTTGACTTTTTGAGATCACATTTAGCAGGAATGATTTGCGGAGGCCAGGTCACATTTGCAAAGCCCCTGAGGGGACAAAACAATGAAAACGCCCAAAAAGGGACTCCATTTAGGAAACTACACCTCTTGAGGAATGCATCTAGGGGTGTAGTGAGCATTTTGACCCCACAGATGTTTCATAGAATTTATTAGAATTAGGCAGTGAAAATAAAAACAGTCCTTTTTCTTCAATAAGACGTAGCTTTAGCGCAAATTTTTTCATTTTCTCAACAAATAAAGGAAAAAAAGAACCCAACATTTGTAAAGCTATTTCTCCTGAGTACGGCAATACCCCATATGTGGTCATAAACTGCTGTTTGGGCAAACCGCAGGGCTCAGATGGGAAGGACCGCCATTTGGAGTGCAGATGTTGCTGGATTGGTTTCTGGACACCTGTGGGCCCAAAACAGTGGAAACCCCCCAGAAGTGACCCCATTTTGGAAACTACACCCCTCAATGCATTTACCAAGGGGTGTAGTAAGCATTTTAACCCTGCAGGTGTTTTGTAGAAATTAGTGTGCGCTCAATGTTGCAGAGTGAAAATGGGATTTTTTTCCATAGATATGCCAATATGTGGTGCCCGGCTTGTGCCACCATAACAAGACAGCTCACTAATTATTATGCGGTGTTTCCCGGTTTTAGAAACACCCTACATGTGGCCCTAATCTTTTGTCTGGACATATGACAGGGCTCAGAAGTGAAGAGTACCATGCGGAGTGGAGGCCTAATTTGGCGATTTACAAAGTATTGGTTCACAACTGCAGAGGCTCAGATGTGAAATAATAAAAAGAAACCCCTGATAAGTGACCCCCACTATGGAACTGCACCCCTCAATGCATTTATTAAGGGGTGTAGTGAGCATTTTCACCCCACAGGTCTTTTCCATAAATGAATGCACTGCGGATGGTGCAAATTAAAAAAAATTATTTTTCCCTAGATATGCCATTCAGTGGCAAATATGTCATGCCCAGCTTATGACGCTGGAGACACACACCCCAAAAATTGTTAAAAGGGTTCTCCCGGGTATGACGATGCCATATATGTTGAAGGAAACTGCTGTTTGGGCACGCTGTAGGGTTCAGGGCCGAGGGAGCACCATTTGGCTTTTGGAGAGCGGATTTTGCTTGGTACTATATTTGTTTGAGTATTGCTGGTGTTTTATAATGTGGGGGTACATGTAAGCGGGGCGGAGTATATAAGGGGCATAGTCAGGTGGTATAAAAAAATAAAAATAATCCATAGATGTGTGTTACGCTGTGAAGCAATCCTTTCTGCACAGGCCGGTGTCGCACTGATAAATGGTGTCATTTCTTATCTCCCTTTTGGTCCACACTCCGCGCCTTTGTAGTTTGGGGAATTTTGCTGGGAAAGTATTAGCCTGGTATAATACGGGCACCGTCGCTTCTAGCGGATATGTTTGGGCCCTCCCCTTCCTGGTTCCCTAATTTTAGGTCCTTGATAAATCGCCTCTTGAAACAGAAGAAATGTTCCCCTCGGGCACAACTGCATATTTTTTTATTTCCTGACTTATTGGAGCCATAACTAATTTTATTTTTCATAGACGTATCGATATGAAGGCTGGTTTGTTGCGGGACGAGCTGTAGTTATTATTGGTACCATTTTGGGGTACATGCAACTTTTTGATCACCTTTTATCCTATTTTTTGGGATGCTAGGTAAACAAAAAAAACGCAATTCTGGCACAGCTTTTTTCGTTTTTTTTATACAGCGTTCACCATGCGTTATAAACTACATGTTAACTTTATTCTGCGGGTCAGTACGATTCCGGCGATACCTAATTTATAGCACTTTTTTATGTTTTACAACTTTTTGCACAATAAAATTACTTTTGTAAAAAGAATGTATTTTTTCTGTCGCCAAGTTGTGAGAACCATAACTTTTTAATTTTTTTGTCGACGGAGTTGTATGAGGGCTTGTTTTTTGCGGGACGAGCTATAGTTTTTATAGGTACCATTTTTGGATACGTGCGACTTTTTGATCACTTTTTATTGTAATATTTGTAGGGCAAAGTGACCAAAAAACAGAAACTCTGGTAACGTTTTTTACGGTTTTTTTTTACGCTGTTCACCGCATGCAATAAATAATATAATATTTTGATACCTCCGGTCGTTACGGTCGTGGCGATACCAAATACATATGGTTTATTATTATTTTTCAATAATAAAGGACTTGATAAGAGTAAAAGGGGGATTGTGTGTTATTTGATTACTTGAAACTTTTATTGTTTTCAAACTTTTATTTTTTGCACTTTTTTTTACACTTTTTTATACTTTTTTTACACTTTTTCTCAAGTCCCACTAGGGGACTTGAAGGTCCAACGGTCAGATTTTTTTTTTTCTAATACATTGCACTACCTATGTAGTGCAATGTATTAGATCTGTCAGTCATTCACTGACAGCAAGCCGTTTAGGCTTCGCCTCCCGGCGGGGCCTAAATCGGCTTCCGTAATGGCAGAGCAGGAGACCATTGTGTCTCCTGTTGCCATAACAGCAGTCGCCAGTCCCGATTGCCTGTCAGGGCTGGCGATCTGCTTGTAACCGCTACGATGCAGCAATCGCTTTCGATTGCTGCATCGAAGGGGTTAATGGCAGGGATCGGAGCTAGCTCCGGTTCCTGCCGTTACAGGTGGATGTCAGCTGTACAGTACAGCTGACCTCCACCGCTGATGACGCCGGATCAGCTCCTGACCCGGCGCCATCTTGCCGGCAGCTACGGAAGCCGATCAGGCTCCGCCGCCGGGCGGATCTTGACCGGCTTCGGTGCTAGGCAGACCGGGAGGCCAGTATTAGGCCTCCGGTTGCCATTGCAGCCACCGGAACCCCGGCAATTTCATTGCTGGGGCTCCGATGAGCTGCAAACACCTTAAGTGCAGCGATCGCGTTTGAGCGCTGCACTTAAGGGGTTAATGGCGGGGATCGAAGCTAATTTCGGTCCCCGCCGTTACAGTCGGATGTCAGCTGTAAGATACAGCTGACATCCGACGATGATGGCACCGACTCAGCTTCTGAGCCGGTGCCAAACGTTTGACGTACATGTACGGCATTTTGCGGGAAGTCAATGCTTTCCATGACGTACATGTACGTCAAATGTCGGGAAGGGGTTAAAGAGCTTAGTTCAGTTATTTCTGTCCCCCTTTTCATAATATTCAGAGTTTCTCTAGTGACTGGTAAAGTGCCAAGGGACTGGCGCAGGGCAAATGTGGTGCCTATTTTCAAAAAGGTCTCTAGGTCTTCCCCGGGTAATTATAGACCAGTAAGCTTAACATCCATCGTGGGGAAAATGTTTGAGGGGCTATTGAGGGACTATATACAGGATTATGTGACAATAAATAGTATTATAAGTGACAGCCAGCATGGTTTTACTAAGGGCAGAAGTTGTCAAACTAACCTGATCTGTTTTTATGAAGAGGTGAGCAGAAGCCTAGACAGAGGGGCCGCTGTGGATATAGTGTTTTTGGACTTTGCAAAGGCATTTGACACTGTCCCTCATAGACGTCTAATGGGTAAATTAACGACTATAGGTTTAGAAAATATAGTTTGTAATTGGATTGAGAATTGGCTCAAGGACCGTATCCAGAGAGTTGTGGTAAATGATTCCTACTCTGAATGGTCCCCGGTTATGAGTGGTGTACCCCAGGGTTCAGTGCTGGGACCACTATTATTCAACTTATTTATTAACCCTTTCAAGACCGAGCTCATTTTGACTTTCATGACCAGCCCCATTTTCTCAAATCTGACATTTCAATTTATGTGTTAATAACTCTGGAATGCTTTTGCCTATCCAAGCGATTCTGAGATTGTTTTCTCGTGACATATTGTACTTTATGTTAGTGGAAAAATTTGATCAATAAATTCATTGCTTATTTGTGAAAAACACCAAAATTTAGAGAAAATTTGAAAAAAATTATGATTTTTCTCATTTTAAATGTATCTGCTTGTAAAACAGATCGTAATACCACACAAAATAGATACTATTTTACATATTCCATATGTCTACTTTATATTTGCATTGTTTTTTGAACATTATTTTATTTTTCTAGGACGTTACACGGCTTAGAACTTTAGCAGCAATTTCTCACATTTTCAAGAAAATTTCAAAAGGCTATTTTTACAGGGGCCAGTTCAGTTCTGAAGTGGCTTTGAGGGCCTTATGTACTAGATAGACCCCATAAATCACCCCATATTAAAAACTTCACCCCTCAAAGTATTCAAAACAGCATTCAGAAAGTTTCTTAACCCTTTAGGCGCTTCACAGGAATTAAAGCAAAGTACAGGTGAAATTTACAAATTTAATTTTTTTTGCTGAAATTCATTTGTAATACATTTTTTTCTGTAACACAGAAGGTTTTAGCCGAGAAATGCAACTCAATATTTATTGCCCAGATTCTGCAGTTTTTAGAAATATCCCACATGTGGCCCTAGTGCGCTACGGGACTGAAGCACCGGCCTCAGAAGCAAATAAGCACCTAGTGGATTTTGGGGCCTCCTTTTTTTAGAATATATTTTAGGCACCATGTCAGGTTTGAAGAGGTCTTGTGGTGCCAAAACAGTGGAAATCCCCCAAAAGTGAGACTGTTTTGGAAACTACACACCTCAAGGAATTTATCTAGGGGTATAGTTAGCATCTTGACCCCACGGGTCTTTTGCTATATTTATTGGAGTATGTCTGTGAAAGTGAAAATCTACTTTTTTTCTGAAAAAAATATAAAAAAAAAATAATATTTGCAAGGAATAAAGATTAAAAAGCACCCCAAAACTTGTAAAGCTACTTCTCCCGATTACGCCAATACCCCATATGTGGTACTAAACTGCTGTTTGGACCCATGGCAGAGCTCAGAAGGGAAGGAGCGCCATTTGGATTTTGAAGCGCAGATTGAAAAATATTATAGTTTTATAGTTTGGGTCGTTACGAACGCGGTGATACCAGATATGTGTACTTTTTTTTAACATTTTCATTTTTTTCCTATAATAAAAGACTTATTATAGGAAAAAAAGCATTTTTTGTTTTTGTAACTTTTATAACTTGTTTTTACACTTTTATAAAACATTTTTATTACTTTATTTTTTACTTTTTACTTGAAGACTGGCAGCACTGATCGCTGCTATAATACATTACACTACCTACTAGGTAGTGTAACGTATTATAAACTGTCAGTATGACGCTGAGTGTCACACTGACAGGAAGCTTATGAGGACCGGCCTCCGGCTGGTTCTCATAGGCTGCCTTGCATGGCAGACCCGGGGGCCGTTGTATGGCCCCCGGTTCTGCCTTATAACCGACTGCAGCACCCCCAATTGGTCCCCGGGAAAGTTTGTTGTAGCAACAAACTTTCCAGTTTGTTATAGCAACAAACTTTCCAGTTCGTTGCTACAACACACTTTCCCTGCGATCACATGACCGGGACCTGAACTAAATCAGGTCCTGATCATATCTCCGGGACCAGAGGCAGGTGATAACAGCGCGATCCGGGTGTCAGTGCTACTCTGAGACACCCAGATCGTGCTTTTAACACCCACCGTGAATTCACGTCGGCACTGCACAGAGCCCAGCAAGTGCCGACGTGAATATACAGTGGGCGGTCGGGAAGCGGTTAATAAAATAGAGGATGGGATTAATAGCACTATTTCTATTTTTGCAGATGACACTAAGCTATGTAATATAGTTCAGTCTATGGAAGATGTTCGTGAATTGCAAGCGAATTTAAACAAACTGAGTGTTTGGGCATCCAGTTGGCAAATTAAGTTTAATGTAGATAAATGTAAAGTTATGCATCTGGGTACCAACAACCTGCATGCATCATATGTCCTAGGGGGAGCTACACTGGGAGGAGTCACTTGTTGAGAAGGATCTGGGTGTACTTGTAAATCATAAATTAATAACAGCATGCAGTGTCAATCAGCTACTTCAAAGGCCAGCAGGATATTGTCGTGTATTAAAAGAGGCATGGACTCGCGGGACAGGGATGTAATATTGCCACTTTACAAAGCATTAGTGAGGCCTCATCTAGAATATGCAGTTCAGTTCTGGGCTCCAGTTCATAGAAAGGATGCCCTGGAGTTGGAAAAAATACAAAGAAGAGCAACGAAGCTAATAAGGGGCATGGAGAATTTAAGTTATGAGGAAAGATTAAAAGAATTAAACCTATTTAGCCTTGAAAAAAAGACGACTAAGGGGGGACATGATTAACTTCTATAAATATATTAATGGCACATACAAAAAATATGGTGAAATCCTGTTCCATGTAAAACCCACTCAAAAAACAAGCCTTCTTTACTGTAAGAACTGTGAATCTATGGAATAGCCTACCGCAGGAGCTGGTCACAGCAGGGACAGTAGATGGCTTTAAAAAAGGGTTAGATAATTTACTAGAACAAAAAAGTATTAGCTCTTATGTGTAGAAAAATTTTCCCTTCCCTTTTCCTGTGCCTTGGTTGAACATGTGTCTTTTTTCAGCCGTACTAACTATGTAACTATGTTCCATTTCATGCTACAGTGAATGCCCAGCAGCGATCTTTGCCTCTATGTTTCTGGTTCAGAGAAACCTGTACCTAAGGCTGCACTTAAAACTTTTGTTACAGGAGTTTCATACTTCCATTCAGCAGTCTATACATTCAGCTTTTCAAAATTGGCAAAAAGATTTTCATGCTCTTGGTGATAGAACATCTCATATTGAAAACAAGATGGCTGAATATTCTGAAGCTCATAATTTACTTGTGGATGCAAATACATGATTGGAAAAACAGGTTGAGACGCTGAAGTACAAGGTCGCAGACCTCGAGGATAGGTCGCGCCGTAATAATGTACTGTTCCGTGGCATCCCTGAGTCAGAGGGGACCAGTTGGTGGAGTTTCTAATGGATCTTTTTCTGGCAATACTACCGGATACACCACAACTGGAATTGATGATTGACAGAGCACATCGTATCCCTAAACCCAAGTCTTTGCCTTTATCATCGCCACGTGACGTGATTGCACGTATTCATTTTTACCTCTTCAAAGACGGACTACTATTTGCGCGAAGAAATGTAACTTCTCTTCCGTCGAGGTTTCAGGATGTTAAATTATTTGTGGATCTTTCTGCTTCGTTTCAGAGAATTTTCCTCTGTCACCACAATTCTACGAGATCATCAAATTCCCTATAAATGGGGATTCCCCGTCAAGCTGATCATTACCTATAAAGGCTCCAAATATGTGGTGTACTCCACACAGAAAGTTCAAGCTCTACTTAACAATTGGAATGTGAATGCACTGTCTCCTAAAGGTTCACGTGCCTCCTCATCCAGACGACATGCTTCTTCAATCAAGTTGATGCCTTCATGTGGATATCCCTTGTATTAATATAAGGGCAGTTAGTTGTTATTAGTTTTTTTTTATGTCCTTATTGCATATCTAACCTTTGATTACTTTAAACCCTTCCCGCTCCTGGACGTACTATTAGGTCATGGTAACTGTATCGTTCGCGCTCCATGACCTAATAGTACGTCACGGGAGTAACGGCCATTTCGGCCGTCTTCCCGACACATGCAAGAGCTGTGACAGTAGCTGTCTCGTACAGCAGTTGCCACAGCTCCTATCGCGTGGACCGATCGCTGTGTCCCCGCTGATTAACCCCTTAAAACCCACGTTCAATAGCGATGGCAGCTTTTTAGGGGTTAAACCACTATCGACGGCCCGTTACATGATAGCGGGCAGCGATGGTTGCTATGGCAACCGGACGCCTAATAATGGCGTCCGGCTATGCCATCTACGGAAGCCTAGTGGGTCCTGACAAAGTCAGGACCCACTATGCTTGTGGTCAGTGAGTAGCTGACAGCTCTAATACACTGCACTACACATGTAGTGTAGTGTATTAGAATTGCGATCAGGGCCTTCTGCCCTTACGTCCCCTAGTGGGACAAAGTAATAAAGTGAAAAAAAAAAAAGTTGTGTAAAAAAGTTGTGTAAAAACAAGAAAATAAAAGTTTTAAAAGTAAAAATCCCCCTTTTTCCCTTATCAGTCCTTTATTATTAATAAAAATAAAACAAATAAACTATACATAATAGGTATCGCCGCTTCCGTAACGGCCTGACCTACAAAATTATTTTGTCATTTATCCTGCGCGGTGAACTCCATAAAAGAAAATAACAATAAACTATACCAGAATCACAATTGTTTGGTCACTTCACCTCCTAAAAAAATGGAATAAAAAGAGATCAAAAAGTTACATGTACCTAAAAATGGTTCTGATCGAAACTACAGTTCGTTACGCAAAAAACAAGTCCTCGCACGGCTTTCTTCATGTAAAAATAAAAGTTATGGCTCTTAGAATATGGCAACACAAAAAGAAAATGATTGTTTATAAAACTTATTTTATTGGTCAAACGCCAGCAAACATTAAAAAAAACCTATAAACATATGGTATCGCCATAATCGTATCGCCCCGCAGAATAAAGTGAATATGTCATTTATAGCACACGGTGAACGCTGTAAAAAAATTTGAATAAAAAACAATAGTACAAATATGTCAATTTCACCTCTACTTTGCTCTAAATTCCTGTGAAACACCTAAAGGGTTAATAAACTTTCTAAATGCTGTTGTGAATACTTTGAGGGGTCTAGTTTCTAAAATGGGGTGTTTGATATGGGTTTCTAATATATAGGCCCCTCAAAGCAACTTCAGAACTGAACTGGAGCCTAAAAGAAAAAAAAAAAAAAAGAGAGGCAATACTTTTATACTGATAATGAGCAGTGCCCACCCAGAGATGACTCCAGTTTTGTCCGTTTGTATAAACGGAGACCCCTATTAGACAGTTTCAGTGCCCGATTCTCCCAAGCATACACCCCCAAAAATTGTATTTGTATTGATGAGTCCTTGTTACATTTTAAAGGGAGGCTTCAATTCCGCCAGTACCTGCCGAGTAAGAGGGCAAAGTATGGCGTGAAGATGTATAAGCTGTGCGAGAGTGCATCAGGGTACACCTACAAATTTAGGATATATGAAGGGAAGGACACCAGTATTCAGCCCCCAGAATGCTCCCCCTTACTGGGAGTGGGATTTGGTGCACCCACTGCTGGACCAGGGTTACCACCCCTACCTGGATAATTTTTATACCAGCGTCCCACTATTCAAGTACCTCGCTTCCAGAAGTACTGCGGCATGCGGCACTGCTAGAAGAAATCTGAGAGGGCTCCCTAAGACATTGCTTGGGCAAACA
This sequence comes from Rhinoderma darwinii, assembly GCF_050947455.1. NCBI lineage: Eukaryota > Metazoa > Chordata > Amphibia > Anura > Rhinodermatidae > Rhinoderma > Rhinoderma darwinii. The sequence continues at coordinate 252,048,300 of NC_134689.1, read as the reverse complement.
CTCGGAAGCGGTGAGAGCAGGGCACATCCTAGCAGAAACATATTGTGTGTCAAGTACAAGGACAAGAGAGATGTCCTTGTATTGACAACAATACATGGCCACACCAGTACCCATGTACCTGTACGAGGTACCAGTACAGAGACCCCCAAACCAGACTGCATCCTGGACTACAATAGGTACATGGGAGGGGTGGACTTGTCAGATCAAGTCCTGAAGCCCTACAGCGCCATGCGGTGTGGTATAAGAAGCTGGCCGTGCACATCATACAGATGGCATTGTACAATGCGGACGTGCTACGTCGATGTACAGGCCCGACGGGAGCTTTCCTGGAATTTCAAGAGGTGGTTATCAAGAAACTAATATGTAGGGACCAGGAAGGGGAGGCACTCAGTACTTCTGAAAGCGAGGCCACACGCATCGCACCAGGGCAACACTTTCCAGGAGAAGTTCCCCAAACTGGCAAGAAGGGAAAAAGTCAATAGAGGTGCAATGTCTGCTATAAGAGGGGGAAAAGGGAGGACACAATATATCAATGTGACACGTGTCGCGAAAAACTATGGCTCTATATGAAAGAGTGTTTTCAAATTTATCATACATCCCTTGGTTTATAATTTACCCCAATTAAATTTACCCTGATGCACTCTGCACAGCTTATCCCCCCTCATCTTTCCCTTCTGAGCCCTGCTGTGTGCCCAGGCAGCTGTTAACAGCCACATTGAGGGTATAGCCATACCCGGGAGAACCCACATTACAGTTTATGGGGTGTATGTCTCCGGTCAAAATGCTCACTACACCTCTAGATGAATGCCTTAAGAGGTTTAATTTTTAAAACGGGGTCACTTCTCGGGGGTTTCAACTGTACTGGTACCTCAGGGGCTTCTGCATTCATGACTTCGCACCAAAAAATCCCCAGTAGGCCAAATGATAGTCCTTTCCTTCTGAGCCCACCCATGGGCTCAAACGGCAGTTTATCACCACAAATTGGGCATTGCCGCACTCAGGACGAATTGGGCAACAAAATGGGGTATTTTATTTCTTGTGAAAATAAGAAATTTTGAGCCAAAACTATATATTATTGGAAAAATTTTATTTTTTTAAAATTCACAGCCCAATTCAAATAAGTTCTGTGAAAAAATTATGGGGTCTAAATGGTCACAATACCCATAAATGAATTCCTTGAGGGGTGTAGTTTCCAAAATGGGGTCACTTCTGGTGGGTTTCCATTGCTTTGATACCTCTGGGGCTCTGCAAATGCGACATGGCACCCGAAAACCAATCAAGCTAAATCTGCAATCCAAAGAACACAAAGCGCTCCTTCCCTTCTGAGGCCTCCCATGGGCCCAAACGGCCGTTTATCACCACAAATCGGGTATTGTTGCACTCAGGAGAAAATTGGCAACAAAATGGGGTATTTTGTTCTTTGTGAAAAGAAGAAATTTTGATGATAAATGACAACTTATTGGAAAAAAATTTTTTTTTTTAATTTCACAGCCCAATACAAATATGTGCTGTGTAAAAACTGTGGGGTCAAAATGGTAACAACAACCATAAATTAATTCCTTGAAGGGTGTAGTTTCCAAAATGGGGTTACTTTTGAGGGATTCCTACTGTTTTGGCACCTCAACACCTCTTCAAACCCGGCATGCTGCCTAAAATATATTCTAATAAAAAAGAGGCCTCAAAATTCACTAGGTGCTTCTTTGCTTCTGGGGCTTGTGTTTTAGTCCACGAGCACACTAGAGCCACATGTGGGACATTTCTAAAAACTGCAGAATCTGGACAATACATATGTATTAGACTGGGTTCACACGAGCACATTAACGTCCGTAATGGACGGACCTATTTCGGCCGGAAGTCCCGGACCGAACTCAGTGCAGGGAGCCGGGCTCCTAGCATCGCAGTTATGTACGACGCTAGGAGTCCCTGCCTCTCCGTGGAACTACTGTCCCGTACTGAAAACATGATTACAGTACGGGACAGTTGTCCTGCAGAGAGGCAGGGACTCCTAGCGTCGTACATAACTACGATGCTAGGAGCCCGGCTCCCTGCACTGAGTTCGGTCCGGGACTTCCGGCCGAAATACGTCCGTCCATTACGGACGTTAATGTGCTCGTGTGAACCCAGCCTTAGTGTTTCTCTGGTAAAACCTTCTGTGTTACAGAAAAAAATAGAATAAAATTTAAATTCAGCAAGAAAAATGAAATTTGCAAATTTCACCTCCACTTTGCTTTAATTCCTGTGAAATGCCTAAAGGGTTAAAAAAAACTTTCTAAATGCTGTTTTGAATACTTTGAGGGATCTAGTTTTTAAAATAGGGTGTTTTATGGGGGTTTCTAATACATAGGCCCCTCAAAGCCACTTCAGAACTGAACAGGTACCTTAGAAAAAGGCTTTTGAAATTTAAAAATCGACCAAATTTTACCACTAACATAAAGCCCAATGTCTCACGAGAAAACAATCTCAGAATCGCTTGGATAGGTTTAAGCATTTCGACACATTATTACCACATAAAGTGAAATATGTCCGATTTCAAAAATGGGCTCTGAGCCTTAAGGCCCAAACTAGGCTGTGTCCTTAACCTCTATCCGCACGAGTAAGTAACTGTACGTCGTTGCGGGAGGTTACTTCCCACACGAGGACGTACAGTTACTGAGTTTTTTTCGGTGCACACTGTCGGCGACAGTGTGCACTGGGAACCGGGAGGTCAGCTGTCGCCGACACTCCACTCTTGCCGGCCAATGGTAATTCGGCAATCGGTTGCAATCACCCAATTTTAGGGGTTTCTAGCATATCGGCAGACCCTTGTCCGAAATCGCGGGGTTTGCCGATAGTTAGTATGGCAAACGGAAGCCAAACAATGGCTTCCGGGTCTGCCATGGAAGGAAGCCCATCAGGACCAACCTTCGGCTGGTCCTGATAGACTTCCTGTCAGAGTGACAGGAAGTCACTGTGTCGTTCCCGATGCACACTGTCGGCGACAAGGTGTGCATCGGGAACTGGGAGATCAGCTGTCCCCGACAGCTGACACTCCAGTAATGCCGATCAGTGGCTCATCGCCGCTGATTTAAGCAATTAACCCGATAAATGTGGTGCTCGATTGCGATCACCAGATTTAGGAGGTTTGTAGCACATCAGCAGCCCCCATTCCATTGTGAGGGCTGCTGATGCTTGAGATGGCATCCGGAGGCAAGGCAACGGCCTCCGCGTCTGCCATGTATGGAAGCCTATGAGGACCAGCCTCAGACTGGCCCTCGTAGACTAACTGTCAGAGTGACTGTGACGTCACACTGACAGTTGGAATACATTACACTACCTAGGTAGTGTAATGTATTCTAGCAGCGATCAAATCTGCAGGTAAAAAAAATAAAGTGTAAAGTAAAAAAAAAAAAAGCTAATAAAAATGTTTTATAAAAGTGTAAAAATAAAAGTTTTTGTTTTCCTATAATAAGACGTAAAAAAAAAGAACACATATTTGGTATCACCGTGTTCGTAACGACCCAAACTATGAAACTATAATGTTATTTTTTCCGCACGGTGAACGCCGCAAACAAAATAAACGGAAAACTATGTCAGCATCGCTATTTTTTGGTCACCACCCCTCCCAAGATATAGAATAAAAAGTGATCAAAAAGTCGCATTTACCCCAAAATAGTACCAATAAAAACTACAACCGTCCCGCAAAAACAAGCCCTTACACAGCTTTTTTGACCAAGAAATTAAAAAGTTACGGCTCAGAATATGGTGTCTCAGAAAATAAATTATTTTATAGAAACGTAATTTTATTGTGCAAACGCTGCAAAACTTTAAAAAAACAATACACATATGGTATCGCCGTAATCGTACTGACCGGCAGAATAAAGTACAACCTCATTTATTGCGCACAGTGAACGCTGTAAGAAATAAAGAATTTAAAGCGCCAAAATCGCTGTTTTTTGGTTACCTTAGCTCTAAAAAAGATGCTGTGGGGTCAAAATGCTCACTATACCCCTAGAAAAATTCCTTGAGGGGTATAGTTTCCAAAATAGGGTCACTTTTGGGGGGTTTCCACTGTTTTGGTCCCTCCGGGGCGTTGCAAACCCGACATGGCACTGAAAACCAATCCAGCAAAATCTGTGCTCCAAAATCCAAAAGGCGCTCCTTCCCTCCTGAGCCCTGCTGTGGGTCCAAACATCAGTTTAGGACCACATATGGGGTATTGCCGTAATCTGGAGAAATTGCTTTACAAATGTTGGGGTGCTTTTTCTCCTTTATTCCTTGCAAAAATGAAAACATTCTATGTTTCCAAAGGAAAAAAAGGTGATTTTCATCTTCACAGACTAATTCCACTAAATTCTGCAAAAAAAACTGTGGGGTCAAAATGCTAACTATACCCCTAGAAAAAAGCCTTGAGGGGTGTCGTTTCCAAAATTGGGTCACTTTTGGGGGGTCGACTGTTTAGGTACCACAAGACCTATTCAAACCTGACATGGTGCCTAAAAAAGGGGGCCCCAAAATCCTCTAGGTGCTCCTTTGCTTCTGAGGCCGATGTTTCAGTCCATTAGGACACTAGGGCCACATGTGGGATATTTCTAAAATCTGCAGAATCTGCGCAATAAATATTGAGTTGCGTTTCTCTGGTAAAATCTTCTGTGTTACAGATTTTTTTTTTATTACAAATGAATTTCGGCAAAAAAAATGAAATGTGTAAATTTCACCTCTACTTTGCCTTAATTCCTGTGAAACGCCTAAAGGGTTCAAATACTTTCTGAATGTGGTTTTGAATACCTTGAGGGGTGCAGTTTTCAAAATGGGGTGATTTATGGGGACTTTCTAATATATTAGGCACTCAAAGCCACTTCAGAACTGAACTGGTCCCTGAAAAAATGGCCTATAGAAATGTTCTTGAAAATATGAGAAATTGCTGCTAAAGTTCTAAGCTTTGTAACGTCCTAGAAAAATAAAAGGGCGTGAAAAAAAATGATGCAAACATAAAGTAGACATATGGGGGATGTAACTATTTTTTGTGGTATTACTATCTGTTTTACAAGCAAATACATTTAAATTTAGAAAAATTTGATGTTTTTCACAAAAAAATATTGAATTTATCGACCAAATATTTTCACTAACATAAAGTACAATATGTCACGAGAAAACAATCTCAGAATCGCTTGGATAGGCAAAAGCATTCCGGAGTTATTACCACATAAAGTGACATGTCAGATTTGCAAAAATTATCTGTGTCCACAAGGCCAAAACATGCTGTGTCCTAAAGGGGTTAAGGGGTTAAACGGCTGTCACATACATGATAATATGTCACATTAAAGCGTACCTAACTTTTCAGAATTAGTCGTGTGTGTGTGTGTGTGTGTGTACATGAGAAATAACACTTTTTCTAGCCATTATATAACTTGTATTCTGCATTTATTTTTTTTAGCAGTTTTCCCCTCTGCAGGCTTGCTATCTAATTATAAGTTCTCTCTGAGCTAGTGGGTGGGGCCTAACTGCTATCATTGCTCCCATACACAGCATACTAGGGCTGGGCAATTAATTGAAAAATAATCTAAAATCGAAGTTCAGCGCAATTAAATCGACGTCATCTTGCGAATGTTGGTTTAATCAATTATTTTTTTCCAGTTTAAGCTGTATCTGCATCTTCAGTACGCAGATACAGTTGAATCCAATGGTAAAGCAGGGGACCTGATCTACCATTCACTACGTATCGCCGGATGCGAGGCAGTGACGTAGTCTGCGCCGTTCCGCACAGACCAGAGCAGGAGAGGGATCCTCCTCGTTGGAACGGGGTTAGGTGAGTATGTATATTATTATTTTTATCAGGCACTATTGGGGGCATAATACAGCGTGGGGGCAGCTATAGGGGCATTATACTCTGTTGAAATCCGTTATGGGGGCATTATACTATGTAGAGGCATCTGTGGGAGGGAATTATTCTGTGTGGAGGGCAGTTATGTGAGTGAATTATACTGTGTGGGGGCAGCTATGGGGGCATTATACTGTTGGGCATTATGATGTGTGGGGAGGACTACGGGGGCAATATACTGTGTGGGGAGAGTGTCAGGGGGTATATTATAAACAGTATTATACAGCAGGCTGAGGGGATAAATATTAATTCAATGGTGTAGCATGCAAATAGGGGGCGTGGTATGCAAAAGGCGTGTGGCCTGAATAGTCGGTCAATAATCGTAATCGAGGTTACATGTACAATTAATCGTGATTTTGATTTAGGTCATAATCGCCCAGCCCTAAAGCATACCTAGAAGAGGAAAATTCTGCTCTCCAATCTCTAAATATCCTATATATAGAAGCTGCTGCAGCATTAGGGACATCATACAACAGAAATGAGCAGTGAAGCAGGAGAATCCAGCACTGGGGTGACATATTCTTAACAGAAGCTGCTGTACGTCTGTGTGTGCTTGCATCCTTAATTCTACTCCCTCCTGCTGCTCCCCCTTCCCTCTCCACAGACTTCTATAGGCAGGCTGTAACCGGAACCCTCCCCCCACTTTCTACAGTCAGTCTCCTCTGCTCTGTAACTAGCGACAGATTTTGCTTGACAACAGGAGGTGAACAGCAGAATACAGGAAGGAAGACACCTACTGGCAGTAACTTCACACAAAATTTGCAAGGATAAAACACAATTTTAACAGCAAGTAAATAAAGTTGATATATATATCAGGTATACTATTAAATTAGCAAGATAGGCCATCAATACCGGATAGGTGGGGGTCCGAATCTCAGCACACCCGCTGAGAGGCTGTTTCGAAGAGGCCGTGGCCCTCGTATGAGCGCTGCTTCCTCTTCAATCCCTTTACAGCTGGATACGGTCAAACGCCAACTCACTTGAGCGGTGAAGGTGCACTCGTACAAGCGTTGAGGTCCTTTTAAAATAGCTAATCGGAAAGGGTGCCAAGTGTTAGAGCCCCGCCAATCAGATATTAATGGCCTATCCTGACGATAGGCCATCAATTTTCTCTCTGGAAAACTGCTTTAATACAGTAAATTTCTGCCAAGCAAAATGTACGTTGCCCCAAATAGAACATGATTAACCCCAGGCCACCAATTTTAATCTGTTCCACCCCAGCTCTGATTTAAAACCTTTATTAACCCCTTAAGGACGCAGCCTAGTTTGGGCCTTAAGGCTCAGAGCCCATTTTTCAAATCTGAGATATTTCACTTTATGTGGTAATAACGTCGGCATGCTTAAACCTATCCAAGCGATTCTGAGATAGTTTTCTCGTGACACATTGGGCTTCATGTTCGTGGTAAAATTTGGTCGATATATTCAGTGTTTATTGGTGAAAAATTGCAAAATTTAGAGAAAATTTTGAAAAAATTGCATTTTTCAGAATTTAAATGCATCTGCTTGTAAAACAGACGGTTATACCACCCAAAATAGTTACTAGTTCACATTTCCCATATGTCTACTTTAGATTGGCATCGTTTCTTGAACATTCTTTTATTTTTCTTTGACGTTACAAGGCTTAGAACATAAACAGCAATTTCTCATATTTTTAAGAAAATTTCAAAAGCCTTTTTTTTAAGGTACCTGTTCAGTTCTGAAGTGGCTTTGAGGGGCCTATGTATTAGAAACCCCCATAAAACACCCCATTTTAAAAACTAGACCCCTTAAAGTAATGAAAACAGCATTTAGAAGTTTTTTTTAACCCTTTATGCATTTCACAGGAATTAAATCAAAGTGGATGTGAAATTTGCAAATTTCATTTTTCTTGCTGAATTTCAATTTTATTCCATTTTTTTCTGTATCACAGAAGGTTTTACCAGAGAACCACTACTAAATATGTGTTGCCCAGATTCTGCAGTTTTTAGAAATGTCCCACATGTGGCTCTAGTGCGCTCGTGGACTAAAACACAAGCCCTGGAAGCAAAGAAGCACCTAGTGCATTTTGAGGCCTCTTTTTTATTAGAATATATTTTAGGCAGCATGCCAGGTTTGAAGAGGTGTTGAGGTGCCAAAACAGTGGGAATCCCCCAAAAGTGACCCCATTTTGGAAACTACACCCCTCAAGGAATTCACTTATGGTTGTTGTTACCATTTTGACCCTACGGTTTTTACTCAGCACGTATTTGAATTGGGCTGAGAAATTAAAAAAATGCATTTTTTCCAATAAAATGTAATTTTTCATCAACATTTCTTATTTTCACAGGGAACAAAATACCTCATTTTGTTGCCCAATTTCTCCTGAATGCAGCAATACCCCATTTGTGGCGATAAACTGCCGTTTGGGCCCATGGGTGGCCTCAGAAGGGAAGGAGCGCTGTGTGTTCTTTAGAGTCCAGATTTTGCTGGATTGGTTTTCGGTGCCATGTCGCATTTGCAAAACCCCAGAGGTATCAAAGCAATGGAAACCCAACAGAAGTGACCCCATTTTGGAAACTACACCCCTCAAGGAATTCATTTATGGGTGTTGTGACCATTTAGACCCCACAGTTTCTACACAGAATTTATTTGAATTGGGCTGTGAATTGACAAAAATGTAATTTTTTCTAATACGATGTAGTTTTGGCTCAAAATTTATTATTTTCACAAGTAATAAAATACCCCATTTTGTTGTCCAAGGAAAGGACCACCATTTTGCCTACTGGGGATTTCATGGTGCTAAGTCATGTATGCAGAAGCCCCTGAGGTACCAGTACAGTTGAAACCCCCAAGAAGTGACCCCGTTTTAAAAACTACACCCTTGAGGAATTCATCTAGAGGTGTAGTGAGCATTTTGACTGGAGACATACAACCCATAAACTGTAATGTCGGTTCTCACGGGTATGGCAATACCCTCAATGCGGCTGTTATCAGCTGCCTGGGCACATGGCAGGGCTCAGAAGGGAAAGATGAGGGGGATAAGCTGTGCGGAGTGCATCAAGGTAAGTAAAACTGGGGTAGATTAAAAATCAAGGGATGTATGATACATTTTAAAACACTCTTTCATACAGAGCCTTAGTTTTTCAGGACACGTGTCACATTGGTATATTATGTCCTTCCTTATCCCCCTCTTGTTGAAGACTTTGCACCTCTTTTGACATTTTCCCTTCTTGCCAGTTTGGGGAACTTCTCGGTATGATGTGCCCGGCCAGCTTCTTATACCACACCGCATGGCGCTGTAGGGCTTCAGGACTTGATCTGTACCTATTGTAGTCCAGGATGCAGTCTGGTTTGGGGGTCTCTGTACTGGTACCTCGTACAGGTACATGGATACTGGTGTGACATCTCTCCTGTCCTTGTACTTGACACACAATATGTTGCTGCTGGATTGTGCCCTGCTCTCACCCCTTCTGAGTGTTTGCCCAAGCAGAGTCTTAGGGAGGCCTCTCAGATTTCTTCTAGCAGTGCTGCATGCCGCAGGACTGGAAGCGAGGCAGTTGAAGAGTGGGACGCTGGTATAAAAATTATCCAGGTAGAGGTGGTGCTGGGGGCTGAATACTGCTGTCCTTCCCTTCATATATCCTAAATCTGTAGGTATACCCTGATGCACTCTCGCACAGCTTATACAACTTCACGCCATACCTTGCCTTCTTACCCGGCAGGTATTGGCGGAATTGAAGCCTCCGTTTAAAATGTACCAGGGACTCATCAATAGAAATACACTTCTCGGGGGTGTATGCTTGGGAAAACCGGGCACTGAAACATTCTAATAGGGCTCTCAGTTTATACAAACGGTTAAAATTGGGGTCATCTCGGGGTGGGCACTGCTCATTATCAGTATAATGTAAGTAGCGAAGTATTGCCACATTTTTTTTTTTTTTTTAGGTTCCAGTTCAGTTCTGAAGTTGCTTTTAGGGGCCTATATATTAGACACCCCTATCAAACACCCCATTTTAGAAACTAGACCCCTCAAAGCATATAACAGCATATAGAAATTTTATTAACCCTTTAGGTGTTTCACAGGAATTTAGAGCAACGTAGAGGTGAAATTTACTTCTTTTTTTGTCAGAAAATCCTTTTTATTACACTTTTTTCTGTAAAACAGAAGGTTTTACCAGAGAAATGCAACTCAATACTTATTGCCCAGATTCTGCAGTTTTGAGAAATATCCCACATGTGGCCCTAGTGCGGTAATGGACTGAAGCACCGGCCTCAGAAGCAAAGGAGCACCTAGTGGATTTTGAGCCCTCCTTTTTATTAGGTACCATGTCCGGTTTGAAGAGGTCTTGTGGTGCCAAATGTTGGAAACCCCCCAAAAGTGACCCCAATTTGGAAACTAGACCCCTTGAGGAATCCATTGTAGTTTACATGGGGTGCATGCGACTTTTTGATCAGTTTTTATTCTATTTTCATGTGGCGTGGTGACTAAATAAAAAGCGGTTCTACTATTGTTTTTTTATTCTATTTTTTTTACAGCGTTCACCGTGCGCTATAATTTACATATTCACTTTATTCTGCGTGGCAATACGATTACGGCGATACCGGATGTTTATAGTTTTTTTATGTCTTATGTCGTTTGCACAATAAAATACTTTTTGTAATAAATCATTCACTTTTTGTGTTACCATATTCTAAGAGCTAGAACGTTTTTATTTTTCCATCAAAAGCCGTGCGAGGACTTATTTTTTGCGTAATGAACTGCAGTTTCGATCAGTACCATTTTTAGGTACATGCGACTTTTTGATCTGTTTTTATTCCATTTTTTGGGAGGTGAAGTGACCAAACAATTGTGATTGTGGTATGGTTTATTATTATTTTCTTTTATGGCGTTCACCGTGCGGGATAAATAACGAAATCATTTTGTAGTTCAGGCCGTTACGGACGCGGCGATACCAATTATGTATAGTTTATTTGTTTATTTATTTTAATAATAAAGACTGATAAGGGAAAAAGGGGGATTTTTACTTTTAGCACTTTTAAAACTTTTATTTTCTTATTTTTACACAACTTTTTTTTACTTTTTTTTTTTACTTTATTACTTTGTCCCACTAGGGGACTTGAGGGCAGGAGGCCCTGATCGCTAATCTAATACACTGCACTACATGCATAGTGCAGTGTATTAGAGCTGTCAGCTACTCACTGACAGCAAGCATAGTGGGTCCTGACTCTGTCAGGACCCACTAGGCTTCCGTCGATGGCATAGCCGGACGCCATTGTTTGGTGTCCGGTTGCCATAGTCACCATCGCCGGCCGCTATCGTGTAGCAGGCCGGCGATGGAGGATTAACCCCTAAGAAGCCGCGATCGCTATTGAACGCGGCTTCTGAGGGGTTAATCTGCGGGGACCACCGCGATCGGTCCATGCACATTGAGCTGTGATAGCCTGCTGTCGGAAACAGCAGCTATCACAGCTCATGAACGCGTCCCGCGCGAACGGCGCCGTGTTTACTCCATGACCTACTATTAGGTCACTGAGCGCGAACGCTATAGTTAGCATGACCTAATAGTAGGTCATGGAGCGTTAAGGGGTTAAGGAAATGTCTACTATTTTTATCCATGTACAGAGGCTGCGTCTAAGCGAAGCGAGGGAGATAATGTTGCTATAGCGGCTTCATTAGTTAAATGATGTACACATATATGGCATCGAGTATTCTTGTACACATACTTAATAAAAAGCAGAATAAAAAAAATGAGAACTAAGTTATAGAAAATATGCCCTCTTTTTAGAACACAAAGGCATGTCAAAATTAATCTGCTATTTTTTCTAAGCAGATGGTCTGTTGCACAACTAAAGCCTTTTCAAATTGACATATTATATTGTGATATTTGGTTTTTTTTTTAATATTGAACCCGTTTTAATCGGTCTCTCAACCAGAAAATAAGGCTTAAATCTCCAAATGCAATGCCACTAATTCATAGAAAGGAATTAAAATGAGGGACATAATGGGATACAAGTGTCCCAGATAAAATTGTGGCAGAGCCCATTCTAGAACTTTATCTTCTCATCCATACATCAATCTAGTATTTTGCAGAGGAAGAGGTTGCAGATTATTAAAAAAAAAAAAAAGTGGGAGTTTAATCAGCATTTGAGTAGTAGTAGTAGCACAATGTAAACCATTACCTATGAGAGCTCATATTCACCGGTTATGAGAAAATAAGAACAAAGATGTTTTTGTCAAATTATATAGATTTAGGCATTCTTAAAGAGGCTCTGTCACCAGTATATAAGTTCCCTATCTCTTACATAATGTAATCGGCGCTGTAATGTAGATAACAGCAGTGGTTTTTATTTAGAAAAACGATCAATTTTGAGCAAGAAATGAGCGATTTTAGATTTATGCTAATGACTTTCTTAATAGACAACTGGTGTGTTTTTACCTTTTGACCAAGTGGGCGTTGTGAAGAGAAGTGTATGATGATGACCAATCAGCGTCATACACTTCCCTCCATTCATGTCCTCAGCACAGCTTGATCTTGCGAGATCATGCTGTGCTGTCCCATACACCCACATTAACTTTACTGAAGTGTCTGGAGAGTGAATAGAGATTACCCCCAGCCAGGACGCGATGTCTATTCACAATCCCGACACTTCGGTAACGTGTCGGGATTTTCTCGGGATAACACAAACAAGACTCTACTTCTATTATCTTATGGTCAGAAGCATGGAGTGCCGGCTTTTATTTTTTATTATCCCTCGTTGCTGAAAAAGCATTTTATCGGGTCCATTGGATGTTCCTCTGCAGTGCCTTGGCTCAAATTGGTGTTGGCCCCAATTTATTGGGGAAGATTATGGCACTTTACAATAAACCCATGGCTCATATTCGAGGCAAAAGTATCCTACCTATCAAATCCATTAGAGATAGAAAATGGAACAAGACAGGGATGGCCGCTATCACCTCTATTATATGGACTCACTATGGAATAACTGGCTATGGGACTGAGGAGTAACTCCAACATACATAGCATTCAGGTCGCGAGATCACGCTATGATTGACAGCAGTAGCGTGATCTCGCGATATCACGCTGTGCAGCGATTAAGTCCTACACAAACTTTACCGAAGTGTCGGGATTGTGAATAGACATTGCGTCCTGGCTTCTCTTTACAACGCCCACTTGGTCAAAAGTTAAAAAACGCCCAGTCGGGGCATTAAGAAACTAATTAGCATAAATCAAAAATTGCTCATAACTTCCTCAAAAATGATTGTTTTTCAAAATAAAAACAGTGTTATCTACATTACAGCGCCGATTACATTATGTAGGAGATAGGGCACTTATAATGTGGTGACAGAGCCTCTTTAAAGACAAAGCTAATTTTTTCAAATCTGACATGTGTCACTTTATCTGGTAATAACTTTGGAATGCTTTTACCTATCCAAACGATTCTGAGATTCTTTTCTCGTGACATTTTGTACTTTGTTAGTGAAAAAATTAGGTCGATAAATTCAATACTTATTTGTGAAAAACACCAAAATTTAGAGAAAATTTGCGCTTTTCTAAATTTAATGTATCGGCTTGTAAAACAGATCGTAATACCACACAAAGTAGTTACTAATTCACATATAGCAATAAATGAATAGAAATGTCAGCTCACCCTCCCAGGTGCACGAAGAAGACAGCGATCTTCACGCTATAGGAACAGCATTCAAGAGGAAAATATCAGCACTCCTTGTGGAATTTGGAAAATAAATCTTCTTTATTTATTTTGATAGCCAGCGGAAGGCTGAACAGCTTAAAGTGGACACAATACATAAGACCAAAGCAGAAAATTACCACAGCACTGGACCACAAGTGGGTGCACGCCTCAATAGGACCGGATCCGCGGTCCCCAATATCAGATAGACAAAATAGACGAGGAGACAGCACTTCCAAAATATGTCAGCTTTTTAATCACCCGTGCGACGTTTCAGTCCAGCAGGACTTTTCTCAAGCATGCTTGAGAAAAGTCCTGCTGGACTGAAACGTCGCACGGGTGATTAAAAAGCTGACATATTTTGGAAGTGCTGTCTCCTCGTCTATTTTGTCTATACAATACATAAGACGTCCATCCTCTCTGACGGGTTTCTAGCTCACAAGAGCCATTACTTATAGATAGGGGAGGGAATGAGTGTGTGGCTGATATAACAGCCAGAAAAGAGAAACACCCACTCTGATCAGGTGTATACAATGATCACAAAGTGAATGACATATAAAACCTACAAAAATGTATAAAAATACAAATATAAAATCACAAACCAAATACAAAAATATATGGAGTATTAATAGTTCATAATAACTAGAAACGCATTTTTTTTTAACGTTCTTTTCTTTGACGTTACAAGGCTTAGAACTTTAGCGGCAATTTCTCACATACTCAAGAAAATATCAAAAGGATGTTTTTTCAGGGACCAGTTCAGTTGTGAAGTGGCTTTGAGGGGCCCATACAATACAACCCCCCATTTAAAAAAACTGCACCCCTCAAAGTGTTTAAAACAGCATTAGTTAGGTATGAATGTGGATACGTTAAATTAAAAAAAATAATAAAGAAAATAAATATTTTTTTTGTGTTTGTTTTGTTTTATTTGTGTTTTGTTCTTTTCTTTTCATTTACATGGTGCACTGAAGTGCACCATGGGGTAGTAACTTATTTTTTAGAGTTTATTATTATTTTGTTGTTTCTATTATTATTGTGATTATTATTCATTTCGTTTTATATGTGATTTTTTTTTTAGGAGGCCATTGGCTGGCACAAGGTTATAAGAGTATGTTATAATAAGTATGTTGTATATAGTGTTATAGTTATGTTCTCTTGGGGTTGGGGGGTATAGGTGTGTGTATGAATGAGTATGAATGAGTATGGGATTATAGTTATGTATGAATGGGGATGTATGTAAGAAGAGCCTGGCTGGGTAAATTGTGATGTACAGAAACTATGTGTAAGCTGGGCAGAGTACATCAGGGTACGTGTAAACTGGGCAGAATACATCAGGGTATGTGTAAGCTGGGCGGAGTACACCAGGGTATATGTAAGGTGGGCGGAGTGCAGCAGGGTATATGAAAGCTGTGCGGAGTGCATCAGGGTATATGTAAGCTGTGCGGACTGCATCAGGGTTATAAGTAAGCTGGGCGGAGTATATCAGAATATATATAACCCTGTGAAAAACAGTACAACGAGAACAGTCTAACATCACAATATAGATACAGTGTTTGCATGTAATGGTTATCTTGATCGTTTGACTATAGCAGTATCAGAACTGTGGATATACTCACCAACTGCGCAGTTCCAATAGGAGAACCAATAGGAAGTGAAACGTGTGGAACGTTTTTCCATCGCCTCCAGATACCAGCTACTAGTCATAAAACCATCCTTCCCTTCTTGGTCCTTGTCGGCCACCGTAGACAGAAAAAGCAGACTGTCCAATCCCTAAATGGGCATAGGATCAGACGACCCACGAAACTAATACGTAAGCTAGAGAGGACCAATCAAAGCCGGGTAATCTGTCGCCTTGGCAACTGGGACGCTTCCAGCGCGGTAACCCATAAAAATTCTAAGACATTGTTTATTATATACGTATCAGATCAAAGGAGAATAAATACGCTAATTAACCACTTCCTGACCAGGCCCATTTTTACGTTTTAGCCATGTGCCAATTTAAAAGCAAATTATTCTTCTATTATTTTTCCAACCTACATGCATTTGGTCTTGTTTTTTTCAGAACATATTGGGCTTCCATATTGTTTAGAAAAAAAAAAAGATATTTTTAACTTTTTTTTAAAAAAAATATGGAAGGAAAAATGGAAAATAAAGTTGAAAAAAAATGTGAATGTGTGATTTTAGGTGTTTTTTTTTTACATCTGGTGCATGCCATTGGGTAAACACACCTGAATACATATTTGGCAACTTCTACCGACTAAAAACGAAACCATATATGTGTGCATTTCTTACACGCTGGGTGCAAGGTGGCGCTTACAAAGAATAGTGCGCAAACTGGCTTTTAGAGAAAAAATTTCCAAAGCTGGTTCGCTGACACCATACGACCATTACAGATGTTGTGGCGTTTCCAGTCCACAAAAACTGATGGCCTAACCTCAGGACCTGAAGGGTCAGGGACCGACTCCCGGCAACCCTGTCGATCGGCTGTTTTGAAGGGGCCACAGGGCTTATACGAGCGCTGCTTTCACTTCATTTCCTTTACTGCTCACACTGTGAATCGCAGATAGACTTGTAGCGGCAGTTCACAGTATTACAGCCTTCTACCATTCAAGTGTATACTGTAATACTGTAAACGCTGCTACAAGTGTGTCCGCGATTCACAGTGTGAGCAGTAAAGGAAATGAAGGGGAAGCGACGATGGTACGAGCATCGTGGCCCCTTCAAAACAGCTGATCAGTGGGGCTGCGGGGAGAAAGGCCACCACCTATCTCATATTGATGGCTAAGTCTCTATTTACACGACAGGGTCAGAGTGTCGGCCGATAAAAACGTCAGTTTTCCCGGCCGTTTTGCATCCGTTCCAGGCCGTGTTTCCATTTTCAACGGCCGATTTTTTTTCATAATCTAAATTTTTATTAGGAATTTTAGCAAATACAAAAGCAAACAAACGAAAGAAAACATCTCAATATACATACATGTTATTATTTGCATTGTCTGTAGTTCTCCTAGGTAATACATTAGCATATTTCAACGTAGTACACACACACCTTGTCTGCGAAATTCACATCTCAAGCTATAGGAATTGTCTTTCTTTGATAAGGTCTCATCATAAAAGTAAATCCAAGGCTTTGTGTAAAGTGTGTGATATCATTCTAAGTCCCACGCAAGGAGGGAGGAAGAAGAAGAGGGAAAGAGAGAAGTAGGGAAAGATCAAGGAAAGAGATAGAAGCCCAGAGCTAAACGTCCTGGGCCACCCAGAGACTCCCCGTGTCCCCTCAACTCAGTGGGGGCAATGAGAGGATTGACTGGGAAGGAAAGAAAAGAAAGAAGGGGTTCCCTTCTCCCAGACGGAAGCCACTGAATTAGCAGACTGCTCCTGGCCGACCCCTCTATGAGGGGGTTCCGCCTAGCCATTTAGTAAAGTGTGGACCAGATTTGAAGGACGACCATGCACTCCACAGAGAAAGAACCGCACCAAAGCGATCACTGTCCTCTGCACTCAGAGATTCCATTCGACATAAAGAATCCATCTCCGCCACCCATTCGACAACTGAAGGCGGCACAGTAGACTTCCAATGTCTAGGAATAACTGTTCGTGCCAAAGTCAAGAAATGCCGTAGTAGCCCCTTCCTAATACTCGGCAAAGGGCCCGGAATTAGGGATAGCAAAGCCATCTGAGGAGTGGGCACCAGCTGTGTACCTTCCACTTCTGTATAGATTTCAAAAATCGCTTTCCAGAAGGTCTGCAATACTTGACATGACCACCAAATGTGCAACATTGTTCCGGTCTCAGTCCCGCACCGCCAACACAAATCTGGCACCTCAGGGTACATTCTGCTCAGAATCTGTGGGCAACGGTACCATCTAGTCAGTATTTTGAAGTTTTTTTTCCTGTGCATGACATGCCATCGGCATTTTGTGAGACAGGAAAAATATTCGATCCCAATCAGCCAGTGACAGGGTTACTCCCAGTTCTCGCTCCCATGCGCTGACGTATGCAGGAGGCTGATCATCACAGGCCTCTAGAAGTAAGGTATACAGGTTAGATATCACCCGGGCCGGAGGCTCGGTTTGAAGCAACAACGACTCAAATGCAGTGCTAGTAACGATATGCATCCCGCCCTGTAGGGCCGAACGTAAAAAGGTGAACAATTGGGTATGTTCCATCCAAGAAAGCGTCCTCCCCGGGCAGGTCCCGCGCAACTCGGACAAAGGAGGGAGCCTTCCCCCATCTGATATTACCTGACAATCTCGTGTTTTCCGAAGAGGACCAAATCAGAAACTGTTTCGTATTGACAGCTGGTAAAAATTCCGGGTTATCAAACAGCGGGCTAACGAGCCCGGGTCTATGTGAAAGTCCCTTTCTAACCATCAGTCTGTCCCATAAAGTGAGGCAGTGCTGGGTTAGCAATGGCAGGGTCGCAAGCGCCGGCCTATAATCAGGAAGAATCCATGGCAACGATCTAAGTGAGAGCGTAACTATGGACTGCTCAATCTCTCTCAACGGCCGATTTTAACCCGTTTTGCATCAGTTTTTTTCCCTTTCCATTTTAAAATCAGATGAATTTCATTTGTACATTTTTTGCCACACACTTGCCTCTGTAGATAATGCCACACTGCCCTCTGTAGATACTGCCACAGCCCCGCTGTATGTAGTGCCACACAACCTTCCTTGTAGGTAGTGCAACACAGCTCCCCTGTAGGTAGTGCCACACAGCGCCCCTGTAGATAATGCCACACTGCCCCCCTGTAGATAATGCCACACTGCCCCCCTGTAGATAATGCCACACTGCCCCCCTGTAGATAATGCCACACTGCCCCCCTGTAGGTAATGCCACACTGCCCCCCTGTAGGTAATGCCACACTGCCCCCCTGTAGGTAATGCCACACTGCCCCCCTGTACATAGTCACCCCCATAGAAGGCACCCCCCCCCCCACCTTCCTGTAGGGGACGGCTCCAGGAGAAGTCCCTTACTTCACTGTCCATATATGGGGATTCTGCTTCAGAAGTCCTTGACGTCACTGTGTCCATATATGGACAGTGAAGTCAGGGACTTCTCCTGGAGCGGAATCCCCAATCCCCGGCCACAGTGTTGCCGAAGCTGTAGCCGGGGATTGGGGATTCCGCTTCCACAGGGAGCAACAAAAAAAACCTCCTCCTCCTCCTCCTCCTCACATGCACTTCGCACTGTGAGGAGGACAGAGAGCGAGCGACGGAAGACATGGTCGTCACTCGGAAATCATTCAAATGATGGCCGTGTATCACCCGACCCCATAGACTTCTATGGGGGATGGGAGAACGGCCGAAAATAGGGCATGTCCCATTTTTTGACGGCCCGATTTGTGAATAGCCCCATTTGGGGTCCATTGTTCCTACTGCGGCAGTGTAACGGACGTTTTTTGAACGGCCATCACACGGCCGGGAAACCCTGTCGTGTGAATAGGGCCTTATCCTGAGGATAGGCCATCAATTTTTGTGGACTGGAAAAACCCTTTGACACCCCAAAAATGATTATTTTATGGAAAGCAGACCCCAAGGTATTAATTTAACAACATATGAAAGATTTGAAAATCTGCCGTGTAAAATGTCTGCAGCATGCAGATGAGTTTTGTAAAATCTCATCTACTAGCCTTGTACTGTAATCCGCTGCAGACTTTGCCTGCGCAAATCTGCAGGTAAAATTTACATTGAATCCGCCACACCTAACGTCACCCTAAGGCCCAATTCACACAGAGTTTTTTGGTGCTGATTTTGACGTGGAAACCGCGTCGGAATCAGCATTAATATACAGCCAAAATTGTTGTTATTTCCCGGGCGGCTGGGAGGCAGAAAAAGCGTTTTACGCCCGCCTTCCTCACTGTCCTCAGGCGAAAAACATAGCAAAAATGTGCAGGTAGGTCAAAATCTGCCTCAAAATTCCTTCAGGAATTTTGAGGCAGATTTTTTTCTGCCTGCAAAATACTCCATGTACAGGTTGTCCGACCAAAGATCGCTATGTTCCATAGCCTACACCGCAAGTAATGAAAGTCAATGTGGTCGCGTTGCGACCTGCAAGTAACTGCAACACGACAGTTTGGATTTCTTGCAACTGTCATGTCGTGGCAACTTGCGCGTTGCGACACAACCACATTGACTTTTATTACATTCAATATAGGCTTCAAGACATAGCGATCTTTGGCTGGTCGACCTGTGTTGTGCGTGGCCGAAGTCGCCGTGTAGCAGATAGACAAATTTATTTATGGAGAAAAATTGTATTGAAATAAAAAAGCAAAAGTGTGTGTTTTTTTTGTTTTTTTTAACATTACATTATTCTTCTCCATCTCTGACAGTCTGGCAGAGAGGGAGAAGATACCACTGGTGATCGCTGTCACAGCGATCACCTAACCAGAGACCACTCCGAAGCTTGGTGATACAGCTGTCTAGACAGATGTATCATGGAGCTCCTTACCGACGGCATGGATGTGATCGCAGTGACAAGCTGTCACAGCGTTCACATAGCTGAGCGCCTTACCGTAGGCGCACAAGCACTACTGTTCAGAGCAATGTGATTATTGTGACAGGTTGTCCCAACGATCACATGACCGGAGACCACACTGAGCAGTCTCCGGGTGAAAGCTCCGTAATATCAGCTGTCTCTAGACCGCTGTATCACGGAGCTCCTCAGAGTCAGCACGTAAGCGCTGCTGTTCGGAGCAATGTGATCGTTGTGACAGGTTGTCACAACAATCACATGGCCGGAGACCAAGCTAAGGGGTCTCTGGTTAAAGTTCCATGATACAGTGGTCTAGAGAAAGCTGCATCACGGAGCTAAAGGCCGCCGGGGAGCGGTAAACCTGCTAACTCTGCAGGACGTTCTGGAATGGCCCTGAAAAGTTTATAGTCTATGGGCGGTCCGAAAGTGGTTAAAGATCCCAAATAAATAAAAAATAAAATATTTCGGTATTTCTACATTCCCCTTTCCACATTCGAGAGGTTTTCTAGAACTCGGAGCTCCCTCTTCACGCAAAAACAAATTTCAGAAAATTAATAATCATTAAATGAAGTTATCCACCAATCATTAAATGAAATTATAAGAAGTTCGATGAGAACAATATCCTAAATTTTGATCTCAATAGTACACAAAAAAAGTAATCACTCCCCTTTGACCCATGACATTTGACCAAAGTCAAAACACATTCCAATGAGTATTTAAATCCTTCCCTCTTTAGCCACTTTTGACCTTCCTGACAGAGCCTCATTTTTCAAATCTGACATGTTTCACTTTATGTGGTAATAACTTCGGAATGCTTTTACTTATCCAAGCGATTCTGAGATTGTTTTCTCGTGACACATTGGACTTTGTTACTGGCAAAATTTGCTTGATACATTCAGTATTTAAATGTGAAAACCACCAAAATGTAGCAATTTCTCACATTTTCAAGAAAATTTGAAAAGGCTATTTTTACAGGGGCCAGTTCAGTTGTGAAGTGGCTTTTAGGGCCTTATATATTAGAAACCTCCAAAAAGTCACCCTATTTTAAAAACTTCACCCCTCAAAGTATTCAAAACAACATTTAGAAAGTCTCTTAAGCCTTTAGACGTTTCACCAAAGTAGAGGTGAAATTTACAAATGTCATTTTTTGTTGTTGCAGAAATTCATTTTTAATCCATTATTTATTGCTCAGGTTCTGCAGTTCTGCAGTTTTAGGAAATATCCCACATGTGGCTCTAGTGTGCTTATGGACTGAAACACCGGCCTCAGAATTAAAGGAACACCTAGTTAATTTTGGACACTCCTTTCTATTAGAATATATTTTAGGCACCATGTCAGCTTTGAAGAGCTCTTGTGCTACCAAAACAGTGGAAACCCCCCAAAAGTGACCCCATTTGGGAAACTACACCCCTCGAGGAATTTTCTTAGGGGTATAGTAAGCATTTTGACCGCACAAGTTTTTTGCAGAAATTTTTGGAAGTAGGCCATGAAAATTAAAATCTACATTCTTTCAAATAAAATTTAGGTTTAGCTAATTTTTTTTAATTTCCAAAAGGACTTAAGGAGAAAAAGCACCACAACATTTGTAGAGCAATTTCTCCCGAGTTAAACAATACCCCACATGTGGTCATAAACGGCTGTTTGGACACACGGCAGGGCTTAGAAGGGAAAGAGCGCCATTTGGCTTTTGGAGCTCAAATTTAGCAGGAATGGTTTTCGGCGGCCATGTCGCATTTGCAAAGCTCCAAAACAGTGGAAACACCCCACAAGTGACCCCATTTTGGAAACTGCACCCCTTGAGGAATTATCTAGGGCTATAGTGAGCATTTTAACGCCGCTTGCTTTTTGCAGAAATTATTGGGAGTAGGCCGTGAAAATGAAAATGTAGGTTTAGCTAATTTTTTCTCATTTCCACAAGGACTTAAGGAGAAAAAGCACCGCAAAATTTGTAAAGCAATTTCTCCCAAGTAAAACAATACCCCACATGTGTTAATAAAAAGCTGTTTGGACACAAGGCAGGGCTGAGGAGGGAAAGAGCACCATTTGGCTTTTGGAGCTCAAATTTAGCAGGAATTGTTTGCGGAGGCCATGTCACATTTGCAGAGCCCCTGAGGGGACAAAACACTGAAAATGCCCAAAAAGTGACCCCATTTTGGAAACTACACCCCTTGAGGAATTCATCTACGGGTGTAGTGATCATTTTGACCCCCACAGGTGTTTCATAGAATTTATTAAAATTGGGCAGTGAAGAAGAAAAACAATCCTTTTTCTTCAGTATGATGTAGGTTTAGCTCAAAATTATTCATTTTCTCAACAAATAAAGGAAAAAAAGAACCCCAACATTTCTAAAGCAACTTCTACCGTGTACGCCAATACCCCATATGTGGTCATAAACTGCTGTTTGGGCACATGGCAAGGAACAGAAGAGAAGTAGCGGCATTTGGCTTTTGGAGCACAGATTTTTCTGGATTAGTTTCTTGACACCATGTCGCTTTTGCAAAGCCCCTAAGGTGCCAGTACAGTGGAAACTACCCAAAAGGGACTCCATTTGTGATACTACACCCCTTGAGGAATTAATCTAGGGGTGTTGTGAGCATTTTGACCCCACAGCTGTTTCATAGATTTTATTTGAATTTGGCAGTGAAAATAAAAAAAATTTTTTTTTCCAATAAGACGTAGCGTAGACGTAGTGCAAAATGTATCATTTTCTCAAAAAATAAAGCAGAAAAAGAACCACAACATTTGTTAAGCAAGCAATTTCTCCCAGGTAAGGCATATGTGGTTATAAACTCATTTTTGGGCACACGGTAGGGCTCAGAAAAAAGGAGAGCCATTTGCCTTTCGGAGTACAGATTTTGCTGGATTGGTTTCTCGTCGCTATGTAGCATTTGTAAAACCCGTGTGGGACCAAAACAGTGGAAACCCCCACCCAAAAGTGACCCCCATTTTGGAAACTACACCCCTCAAGGTATTGACCTAGGGGTGTAGTGAGCATGTTAACCCCGCAGCTGTTTTGCATAAATACTATAGTGTGCACTCGATATTGCAGTTATTGAGTAAAAATTTTATTTTTCAATATATGCCAATATGTGGTGCCCAGCTTGTGCCACCATAACAAGACAGCTCTCTAATTATTATGCTGTGTTTCCTGGTATTAGAAACACCCTACATGTGGCCCTAATCTTTTGCCTGGACATTTGACAAGGCTCAGGAGTGAGAGAATACCATGCGAAATTGAGGCCTAATTTGGCGATTTACACAGAATTGGTTCACAATTGCAGAGGCCCAGATAGGAAATAATAAAAGAAACCCCCTAGAAGTGACCCCATTTTAGAAACTACACCCCTCAAGGCATTTATTAACCCCTTAACGCTCAGCGGCGTAATAATCCGTCGTGCTAAGTGTATCGTTCGCGCTCAGCGACGGACTATTACGTCGCGGGAGTAACGGCCATTTCGGCCGTCCTCCCGACACATACAGGAGCTGTGACAGTTGCTGTCTCGTACAGCAGCTGCCGCAACTCCTACAGCGGGGACCGATCGCTGTGTCCCCGCTGATTAACCCCTTAAAAGCCGTGTTCAATAGCGATCACGGCTTTTTAGGGGTTAAGCTACAATCGCCAGCCTGCTACACGATAGCGGCTGGCGATGGTGACTATGGCAACCGGACAACAAACAATGGCGTCCGGCTATGCCATCGACGGAAGCCTAGTGGGTCCTGACGAAGTCAAGACCCACTATGCTTGCTGTCAGTGAGTAGCTGACAGCTCTAATACACTGCACTACGCATGTAGTGCAGTGTATTAGAATAGCGATCAGGGCCTCCTGCCCTCAAGTCCCCTAGTGGGACAAAGTAATAAAGTTAAAAAGTTAAAAAAAGATGAGTAAAAACAAAATAAAAGTTTTAAAAGTAATAAAAGTCAAAATCCCCCTTTTCCCTTATCAGTCCTTTATTATTAATAAAAATATATAAACAAATAAACTATACATAATTGGTATCGCCGCGTCCGTAACGGCCTGAACTACAAAATTATTTCGTTATTTATCCCTCGCGGTGAACTCCGTAAAAGAAAATAATAATAAACCGTACCAGAATCACAATTGTTTGGTCACTTCACCTCCCAAAAAATGGAATAAAAAGAGATCAAAAAGTCGCATGTACCTAAAAATGGTACTGATCGAAACGACAGTTCGTTACGCAAAAAATACCGTATATGTCGGCGTATAAGACGACTGGGCGTATAAGACGACCCCCAACTTTTACCCTTAAAATATAGAATTTAAGATATACTCACCATTTCGTGCAGGAGCGCTTCACTATGGCCATCGGCGGCAGGACCCAGGACTCTCTGTCTCTTTGAACTCGCGTATGCGCAGATAGGCTGCTTCATCGCGCGAGATCTGAGAGGCAGGGAATGAGAGGAAAGGGCGGGCCAGAGGATCTTACAGAGATGTTCCCTGGCGGCTAATACCGGCTTCCCTCAGTTCTGTGGCGGATTCCCTGCATCCCGGGAGCCTGTGTACCGGACTGCAGGCTCACAAGGTAACACACAACCTGTGTGTAGACAATATGTAGACTAGGGATGTCACGATACCAGAATTTGGACTTCGATACCGATACTTCGTTTAGTATTGCGATTTCGATACCAATTTCGATACTTTTGCCAACAGTAATAAAAAAAAAATTCTTCCGTTTTCTGATGTGAGGCGCGACGTGTGATGAATTTTGAACGCGCCTCACATTAATAGTAATTAATCCCATCATGTTTCTCAGTCATATTGGGTTAATGTGCGAGGTACATGATGGGGTTAATTACTATTAATGTGAGGAACATGGAGGGTAAATTCATCGCACCTCGCGCCTCACATTAATAAGTGAATGAAAGCCGTGTTTATTTCATTTTTTTACAGCGTACACATCATAAATGATGCAAAAACATTGTTGTCCGCGCCATTACTGAATGTGTGTATTTTATGTATTGAGACTTATTTTAATGTTTATTGTAAAAAAGGTGAAGGTGTATTTTTTTTAAAATTTAACAATACTTTGTTTTTACTTTATTTTTAAACTTTAATGTACTGACATATATCAGATATGTGCCAGTACATTAACCTGTGGACGGATAATACACAGGCAGTTGTTAGGACATACTTGGGTATGTCCTAACAACATGAAATATGGTAAGACAGCCCTGGGGTGCGTCAATAGACCCTGGGCTGTCTGCCCATATATGGTATGGCCCTCGATCGCGTCACAGGAATTCCCTGTGACGCGATCCAGGGGCATCCCCCCTTCTCACTTTCCCCTGAATGCTGCAGTCAGCTGTGATCGCAGCATTCAGGGGAATAACGGCGGAGATGAGCGGTTTCTCTGATCTCCGCCGTTATAGAGCGGGGCTGCGGCTGTGTAATACAGCCATTGCCCCGCTCCTGACAGGAAGTGCGCGCGCGGTCAGCATGAGGTAATGCGGCCGGCGCTGCACTAATGAGCGGCAGTTCAGGAACTGAAGACAGAACATGGGGGTGTTTTGTAGCGCGCCCGCCATGTTCTGTCTCCAGTGCCGCCGCTCATTAGTGCAGCGCTGGCCGCATTGCATCATCCTGACCCCGCGAACTTATCATGACTCAGGAGCGGGGCTGTGGCTGAATTACACAGCCGCAGCCGCGCTCCCATACATTCATGTGTTACTATACTGAGCTGTGCGGCTGCAACGTGCATCCCTAATGTAGACAATATCCGGCATATAAGACGAACCCACACTTTTGAAATTTTTTTAAGGGTGTAAAAAGTCGTCTTGTACGCCGATATATACGGTAAGTCCTCGCACGGCTTTCTTGATGGAAAAATAAAAAAGTCATGGCTCTTAGAATAAGGCAACATAAAAAGTAAATTATTTTTTTACAAAAAGTATTTTATTGTGCAAATGCCACAAGACATAAAAAAACTATAAACATATGGTATCACCGTAATCGTATCGCCCCGCAGAATAAAGTAAATATGTCATTTATAGCGCACGGTGAACGCTGTAAAAAAAAAAAATAGAATAAAAAAACAATAGTAGAATTGTTGTTTTTTAGTCACCACGCCACTTAAAAATAGAATAAAAACTGATCAAAAAGTCGCATGCACGCGTTTCCAAAATGGGGTCACTTTTGTGGGTTTTCCACTGTTTTGGCACCACAAGACCTCTTCAAACCGGACATGGTGCCTAATAAAAAGGAGGGCTCAAAATCCACTAGGTGCTCCTTTGCTTTGGAGCCGGAGCTTCAGTCCATTAACGCACTAGGGTCACATGTGGGATATTTCTCAAAACTGCAAAATCTGGGCAATAAGTATTGAGTTGCGTTTCTCTGATAAATCCTTTTGTGTTATAAAAAAAATGGTATAAAGAGGATTTTCTGACAAAAAAAAAATAAATGTAAATTTCACCTCTACTTTGCTCTAAATTCCAGTGAAACACCTAAAGGGTTCATAATCTTTCTAAATGCTGTTGTGAATACTTTGAGGGGTCTAGTTTCTAAAATGGGGTGTTTCATAGGGGTTTCTAATATATAGGTCCCTCAAAGCAACTTCAGAACTGAACTGGAACCTAAAAAAATAAATAAATTAGGCAATACTTCGCTTCTTACATTATACTGATAATGAGCCGTGCCCACACCAAGATGACTCCAGTTTTGTCTGTTTGTATAAACGGAGACCCCTATTAGACCGTTTCAGTGCCCGGTTTTCCCAAGCATACACCCCCGAGAAGTGTATAAGTGTATTTCTATTGACGAGTCCTTGGTAGATTTTAAAGGGAGGGTTCAATTCCGCAAGTACCTGCTGGGTAAGAAGGCCAGGTATGGCGTGAAGATGTATAAGCTGTGTGAGAGTGCATCAGGGTATACCTACAAATTTAGGATATATGAAGGGAAGGACACCAGTAGTCAACCCCCATAATGCCCCCCCCCCCCTTACTGGGGGTTAATGCAAAAATTGTGTGGGATTTGGTGCACCCACTGCTGGACCAGGGTTACCACCTCTACCTGGATCATTTTTATACCAGCATCCCACTCTTCAACTTCCTCGCTTCCAGAAGTCCTGTGGCATGCGACACTGCTAGAAGAAATCTGAGAGGCCTCCCTAAGACTCTGCTTGGGCAAACAAGAAGGGGTGAGAGCAGGGCACATTCTAGCAGCAACATATTGTGTGTCAAGTACAAGACAAGAGAGATGCCACACCAGTACCCATATACCTGTACGAGGTACCAGTACAGAGACCCCCAAACCAGACTGCATCCTGGACTACAATAGGTACATGGGAGGGGTGGACTTGTCAGATCAATTCCTGAAGCCCTACAGCGCCATGCGGTGTGGTATAAGAAGCTGGCTGTGCACATCATACAGATGGCATTGTACAATGTGTAGGTGCTACGTCGATGTACAGGCCAGAGGGGAACTTTCCTGGAATTTCAAGAGGTGGTTATCAAGAACCTAATCTTTAGGGACCAGGAAGGGGGGGGGCACCCAGTACTTCTGGAAGCGAGGCCACACGCATCGTACAAGGGCAACACTTTCCAGGAGAAGTTCCCCAAACTGGCAAGAAGGGAAAAAGTCAAAAGAGGTGCAAAGTCTGCTATAAGAGGGGGATAAGGGAGGACACAATATATCAATGTGACACGTGTCCCGAAAAACCAGAGCTCTGTATGAAAGAGTGTTTTAAAATTTATCATACATCCCTTGGTTTATAATTTACCCCAATTTTACTTACCCTGATGCACTCCGCACAGCTTATCCCCCTCATCTTTCCCTTCTGAGCCCTGCTGTGTGCCCAGACAGCTGATAACAGCCACATTGAGGGTATTGCCGTACCCGTGAGAACCAACATTACAGTTTATGGGGTGTATGTCTCCGGTCAAAATGCTCACTACACCTCTAGATGAATGCTTCAAGGGTGTAGCTTTTAAAACTGGGTCACTTCTTGCAGGTTTCAACTGTATTATTACCTCAGGGGCTTCTGCATACATGACTTCGCACAAGAAAATCCCTAGTAGGCCAAATGGTATTCATTTCGTTCTGAGCCCGCCCATGGGCCCAAACGGCAGTTTATCACCACAAATGGGGTATTGCTGCACTCTGGACAAATTGCGCAACAGAATGGGGTATTTTATTTCTTGTGAAAATAAGAAATTTTTAGCCAAAACTACATATTATTGGAAAAAATTTATTTTGTTTTAATTCCCAGCCCAATTCAAATAAGTTCTGTGAAGAAACTATGGCGTCAAAATGGTCACAACACCCATAAATGAATTCCTTGAGGGGTGTAGTTTCCAAAATGGGGTCACTTCTGGTGGGTTTCCATTGCTTTGATACCTCTGGGGCTCTGCAAATGCGACATGGCACCCGAAAACCAATCCAGCAAAATCTGGACTCCAAAGAACAAATAGCTCTCCTTTCCTTCTGAGCCCTCCCATGGGCCCAAACGGCAGTTTATCACCACAAATGGGGTATTGCCGCACTAAGGACAAATTGGGCAACAAAATGGGGTATTTTGTTCCCTGTGAAAATAAGAAATTTTTATCACAAATGACATCTTATTGGAAAAAATTTCATTTTTTTAATTTCACAGCCCAATTCAAATAGGTGCTGTGAAAAAAACGTGCGGTCAAAATGGTAACAACAACCATAAATGAATTCCTTGAGGGGTGCAGTTTCCAAAATGGGGTCACTATTGGGGGATTCATACTGTTTTGGCACCTCAACACCTCTTCAAACCTGGCATGCTACCTAAAATATATTCTAATAAAAAAAAGAGGCCTCAAAATGCACTAGGTGCTTCTTTGCTTCTGGGGCTTGTGTTTTAGTCCACGAGCACAGTAGAGAAACATGTGGGACATTTCTAAAAACTGCAGAATCTGGACAATACATATTTAGTAGTATTTCTCTGGTAAAACCTTGTGTGTTACAGAAAAAAAAAATGTAATAGAATTGAAATTCAGCAAGAAAAATTAAATTTGCAAATGTCACCTCCACTTTGCTTTAATTCTTGGGAAATGCCTGAAGGTTTAAAAAAAACTTTCTAAATGCTGTTTTGAATACTTTGAGGGGTCTAGTTTTTGAAATGGCGTGTTTTATGGGGGTTTCTAATACATAGGCCCCTCAAAGCCACTTCAGAACTGAACAGGTACCTTAAAAAAAAGGCTTTTGAAATTTTCTTAAAAATATGAGAAATTGCTGTTTATGTTCTAAACCTCGTCCAAGAAAAATAAAAGAATGCTCAAAAAACGACACAAATCTAAAGTAGATTTATGGGAAATGTGAACTAGTAACTATTTTGGGTGGATTAACCGTCTGTTTTACAAGCAGATGCATTTAAATTCTGAAAAATGCTATTTTTGTTATACATTTTGTCTAAATTTTGCAATTTTTCACCGATAAACACTGAATATATCAACCAACTTTTACCACGAACATGAAGCCCAATGTGTCACGAGAAAACAATCTCAGAATCGCTTGGACAGGTTTAAGCATTCCGACATTATTACCACATAAAGTGAAATATGTCAGATTTGAAAGAATCAGCATCATCCACTTCTCTTTGTGCACTGCCAGAAGCTGGGTGGTAACGAAGAGAAGTGGATGATGCTGATTAGTCAGCATCATACACTTCTATTCACAACGCCCAGCTAGTAAAACAAGTAAAAACGCCCAAATGTACACACACAATACACGCCCAGTTGGACATAACTTTAAACACGCCCAGTTGTACATAAGAAAGGCTCATTAGCATAAATATAAAAATGGTCATAACTTGGCCAAAAATGCTCGTTTTTGAAAAAAAAACAAACGTTCCTGTTATCTACATTGCAGCGCCGATCTGCTGCAATAGGAGATAGGGGTTTGAAAATCTGGTGAGAGCCTCTTTAAGGCCAAAACAAGCCTGCGTCCTTAAGGGGTTAAATCCGACATGATGGGTTGGATACTATCCTTGTACTCTTGTCCCTCTGCTAGGGTCCATTTGAACGGAAAATAAAGTTCCAGCATATACAGACGATCTTCTATTTTTCTTGACCAACTCATCCGTATCCCTCCCAAATCTCATGCAGAAATTCCAACAATTTTCTAAACTTTCTAATTTTAAGATTCATTTTTCTAAATCGGGAGCCATGAACATTCCCCCCCCCACCCCCCCCCCCCTCTTTTGCTTACCTTAGAACAGTCCTTTAGCTTTAAATGGACCACGGTGGCCCTCAAATATCTCGGGGTTAAAATCCCAGCTGACCTAAAAGACCTTATCAGCTTAAACTTCCCTCCTCTTCTTGCAGATATAAAGTCGGACTCACTAGATAGACGAAAGGTAGTTTCACGTGGATGGGACGATTCACCATATTTAAAATGAATATCCTGCCCAGGTTATTATACCTGTTCCAGGCCCTTCCTATAGCCATCTCTCTCTCATTTTTTAAATCGGTCAATTCCTTGCAAATTTCATTTGTTTGGGCCGACAAATCACCTAGACTTAATCGCTCTCTTCTGTATATCTCTTCCGGATATCAGAACTTACTATATTGCTTCGCATCTTTCGCAGATAGTGGATTGGTGCAGGCACGCAATCTTTAAACCGTGGATGCAGATGGAACACAGTTTCACTGAGGTTCCTCTTTCTGTCATCCCGTGATTAGACCGCAATCAACTCAAACATTTTCGCCAACATCCTACCATAGTCCTACACTGCTATGCTGCTCCATGTCCTCGGTGAGGTTATCCCTACTTCCAGTCCATTCCTCAATGTTTCCCATTCTGGGGAACCCACTCCTCCCTTCAGGTCTGACAGACCCAATATTCAGATCTTGGTTCACCTCAGGCAAGCTTAGAGCCTCTCATTTCCTGAGTGGCTCGGAATGGCTCTCTATTTCTGACCCATATCAGTTACCTGATCTTAAGTCCTTAGGTCATTGGAGATCCTTTCAACTTAGACATTTTTGTTCCTCTATTTCGCCCCCCTCTTTATATCAAACCATCAAGACACCTTTGGAAGAGTTATGCGATGGCTCTGGCTTGATTCGGCACACGTTGTCAACGATTTATACTAAAATCCCCCTGATCCACATCCTCCTAATTACCTCTTGCAGTGGGAGACTGATCTGAATATCTCTCTCTCTCAACCACACAGAGAACACGCATCCTTACCTTGGCCCACAAAACTTCAATCAGCACTCGTTATCAAGAAGCCTCTTACAAATTGTTATCTCGCTGGTACAGAGTTCCGGTTCGTCGACACTGCTTCTTCCCTATAGCCTTTCCAATTTGTTGGAGATGTGGATCGGAGAATGGTACCCTCCTCCCCACCTTTAGGTCCTGCTCTTTCCTTACGCCATATTGGGATGGTGTTAAGAAGGTCACGGACACTGGCCTTCCTTTCTCCTCCATCACTGCAACATTCCTGTTGATGCTTACAAATGCTCACTGCTACACTTTTTAGTGATGGCAGCTCGCCATTGCATCCCATTAAATTGGAAAAATACTTCCCCTTCTCTGTCCCTCTGGATTTCTAGGGTCAATGATCTCATGCATATGGAGGATTTAACCTCCTCTCACACTGATTCACATGATAAGTTCTACAAAGTATGGGCTCTATGGATTGACTTCCAAGGTTCTGACTCCTACAAAAATATCCTCAATGAGACAAGACTTGATTAATAGCCCAACTAGGGGCCCTCTGCGGTATCGCGGCATACTATAGTCTGATGTTCTACAGCCCCCCTGAAGTTTATTTACTCTCTTCCTCCTCTCTGTCTCCCCCTTCTCTTCTCTCAGTCCTTCTAATTTCTCCTGTCCCTTAATATTTCTATTTCAATTGGTATTTGTTATATGTCCTCTCACACCTTGCACGTGAGACTGCACTACAGTACTGTTTTTTTTACCAAGAATAATGCCTTTGTATTTTTACTTCTTTTGTTTACTTTATATTCCTTCTGAAATGTAAAACTGACCTTTCGGTGGTGAAAATAAAGAAATTTAAAAAAATCTAAAGTAAACTATGAAAATAAGACTAGAAGTTACTACTCTGTTGATAATTAATAGCAGGAATTGCAAGATGGCAGAATAATAAGAAAAAATCAAAGCCATGCTAGGCAGCAGATAAAAAAAAAAATATATATATATATATATATATATATATATATATATATAAATTCGAGCAAGAAAAATCAGAAGATTTACTTCCCTTACCAATAGTGTATGTCCTTGAGAGATGAAAAAATGGCCCGTAGTTAATATGGTTAAGGTAATTAAACCAGATTCTTCATTTGACTCATATACCTAAAAACATAGATAAAATAAACATTAAGATTTGCTTTAAACATCAAAACTGAAGCAGTTATCCACCATTACCATATATTAGATATATTTAACAATGTTTTAGCAGAAAATGACATTTATTTAAAACAGGTTTTTATTATAAATAGATTTTATTTATTTTTTTAAATGTTGGTGTGTTTTTATTTTATATGTGACTATCCACATAAAAAAAATCTTTAAAGCGAACCAGTCATTCGATTTTAGGGCACTAAACTACCAGTAAGTTACGATACTGCTGGGTTTGGCATTCTAAACATGCCCCTCTCAAAACTGTCAGCTTTAGTATTTTATCGAAAAAACAAACAAACAAACAAACACATTATAAGGCTTTATTCAGACGAACGGGAATCACGTCCGTGCAACGCGCGTGATTTGCACGCGTGTTGCACGGACCTATATTAGTCTATGGGGCCATGCGGACATGTGCGTGATTTTTACTCAGCGTGAGTCAGCTGAAAAAAAGTCACGACATGTCCGTTCTTTCGCTGTGTTTTGCGCGCATCACGCACCCATTGAAGTCAATAAGTGCGTGAAAACCACGCATGCCGCACGGAAGCACTTCCATGCGAACTGCGTGATTCGCGCAAGAGCTGTCAAACTCTGAATGTAAACAGAAAAGCACCACATGCTTTTCTGTTTACAAACATCCAAACGGAGTGTCTTTGAGATGAGCGACCCCGGACAACCGAACCGAACTTCACCGGGTTCGGCCGTACTCGTTTTGACCGAACCCGGCAAAGAAAATTTCCGGTACGCGACGTCAGGTGATAGTCACTGTCCAGGGTGCTGAAAGAGTTGAACTGTTTCAGCACACTGGACAGTGACTTCCAATCACAATATACTCGAAAGTGTAAAAAAAAAAAGAAAAGAAGTTCTGACTTACCGATAACTCCATGCTTCTTCCTCCAGTCTGACCTCCCGGGATGACAATTCAGTCCAAGTGACAGCTCCAGCCAATCACAGGCCAAGCACAGGCTGCAGCGGTCACATGGACTGCCGCGTCATCCAGGGAGGTGGGGCCAGATGTCAAGAGAGGGACGCGTCACCAAGGCAAACCGCAGCAAATTCTGCTGTAAAATCGCACCTGCACTTTTCAATAAAGTCTCAACTAATTAAATCGGTCAGAAGAAAGAGGAGACTGTATGCATAAGACAACGTATAGTATAACAAACTGGAAGTCTAGATAATTAAAGAGGTTCTGTCACCAGATGATCAAATCCGTATCTCCTATTGCATGTGATGGGCGCTGCAATGTAGATAACAGTAACGTTGTTTTTTGGTTTTTTTTCAAAACGATCATTTGTGCCCAAGTTATGAGCAATTTTATATTTATGCAAATGAGCTTTTCAATGGACAACTTGGCGTGTTTTCTTGTATTTCCAACTGGGCGTGTATTGTGTTTTTACCAACTGGGCGTTGTGAATAGAAGTGTATGACGCTGACGAATCAGCATCATACACTTCTCATCGTTCCCACCCAGCTTCTTTCACGGCAGACACAGCGTGACGTCACCCACAGGTCCTTCAACCTTGTCGTCGGACAAAGAAGATACATCGGCTCCAGGTGTCCAAAAGGTTAATATGCTCGTCTCTAGAGAGTTTGCTATGCTTACCTGCACACGGTGATGCTGCTGAAAATTCAACTGTACTCTGACGCCTGGAGCGGATGTGTCTTCTCTCTTCCGACGCCAAGGTTGAAGGACCTGTGGGTACGTCACGCTGTGTCTGCAGTGAAAGAAGCTGGCTGGGAATGATGATGTCACCCACAGGTCCTACAACCTTGGCGTCGGAAGAGAGAAGACACATCCGCTCCAGGCGTCAGAGTACAGTTGAATGGGCACAAATGATCGGTTTTAAAAAAAAAAAAAAACTTTACTGTTATCTACATTGCAGTGCCCATCACATGCAATAGGAGATAGGGATTTGATAATCTGGTGACAGAGCCTCTTTAAATAAACCCCTTATAAATTAACCACTAACACTTAACTTTTTTGAATGTGGGGTTGACCCGGGGGTCGGCCAAAGCTTTATTAAATTGAAAAAATAATTAAAATTACATTTTGTTAGGATTCACTGGTGTGATATATGAGTAAAATATAACATTTATTTATAACCCTTTTTAAATCAGGGGTACAATCACCACTGTGAAAAAGCCCCACCGTGTGTATAAAAACGTATTAAATAATAAACTCTGAGTTCTAATTCAATTGTGAACCTACTATAGCTCAGTGTTCAACAAGAATATCAATACGGAATCAGCATTTGAAAAATGGGCATAACAATAGTCTTGACCCTAATTCACACTAGAGTCCGTGATAACCGCACCGGAAGCTCCTAGTGTTGAGGTATACAAACAATGCTAGTGTTCCCAATGCTAAAAAATTCCTATTCACAACCGACCCAACGCGTTTCAATACTCATCATCAGGGGTCTGTAGCTTGGTCACTCTGGCCAGGGATGCCAGCGATATTTAGTTCAGCAGCAGGTATTCTGCTGTACTCCACGGAAGCATGCTCGCCATTTTGTTAACCTTATAAAAACTCTTAATGACCTTAACCAAAGGTCAATGAAAAACCGGTATGCCTGCCTATTCCAAGGACATGTAGGTAAATACCCTTCTAATACAGTCATAAGGTGACTGTGTAATCCCTTACCTACATGGCTCACCGACCCCCAAACAAAAACAAGGCCTGCTCAACCCCATCCTGCAACCCAGACAAGAAAATGTCCAGCCCAATGCATTGGTGCTATCCGAAAAATAGATGAAAATT
Organism: Rhinoderma darwinii; assembly: GCF_050947455.1. Taxonomy (NCBI): domain Eukaryota; kingdom Metazoa; phylum Chordata; class Amphibia; order Anura; family Rhinodermatidae; genus Rhinoderma; species Rhinoderma darwinii. Next base: position 252,013,216 of record NC_134689.1, on the reverse strand, counting down.
GAAACCGCGTAAGGGGCCTGCCATCTTAATGTGATAAAAGCTGAACCCCTCGTCTCTGCAACACCCAGGAAAGTCAACTGGACAGGCCTCACCCGGAACTGTCCGGAGCGAAACCCAACAACCCCGCCCAAAGACATCCGTTTTAAATCGACGTATGCGTAAACGAACCACGACATCCTCAAGCAGGAGGCCCCGGGGCGAGTCGACCCCATATGAACCAGCTCAGAAATACGCAGAGCACCGAAAAAAAAAACACGAAAAAGCAGTGGAAAACAAAACCGATTCATAAGGGGAAGAACAAACCGACGGAAGAGCTGCAATCAGTTGTTTTAACAAAGAAAAAAAGACACCGGCCTACGAGACTCCCTCCTCAAAGCCAATTTTTTCCAACCCTTCAATGCTTGTAAAATAAAAAAGACTTCATAACATCCGACCAACCTCGCAATTTGGAAAAGAAGGCGACGCCGAAAAGACGACTTTGAGCCACCATGCCCGACACTCCGCGCTCACGCAAAGAAGTAAAATACTAAAGTGTAACAGTTGCATGCAGCACAGAATCCTCCCCCAAACATCTATCCCCAGCAGCGCTCCTTCCTTCCTTCCTTTCAGGCGAAAAACTATGGCACAGGAATCAATTTCGATACCAAAGAAACACTGTCGCGGAGCCCTATGTCTTTTCCTCAGAAAGAGGGATCCCAAAATGCTGAGAAATAAATTTAAAGGATTTTAAAAAAAACTGACACTGCTCAGAAGAGGGGCCGACAAACAAAACATCATCCAAGTAATGGGTCACCGACCCACAACCAGTTAGGTCCCCCACTCTACAAAGGAGCTAAATACTTCAAAATAATAAGAAAAATCGAGCATCCCATGGGCAAACATGTCGTCATGGAAAAACCCCTCCAAAGAACAGCCCAGCAAATGAAAACAATCCGCGTGAACGGACAACAAACAAAAAGCGGACGCAATATCAGACTTATCCATAACGGCACAGAAACATACGACACCTTTGCAAGCTCACTGCTACTGCGATCACTCACTGACCGTACTCTGGTATAAGAAAGATGATGATGATTGAGGCAAAACTTACCGGGTTCATTCTTAGGAACCACACCCAGCGGGGACACTCAAAAGGTTAGAAAAAGGCAAATTAGAAAACGGGCCTTTCTTCCGGCCAAGCTCGCCTTCTTTCGCCACCTTATCCCTAACCACGTCAGGAAATTCCAAAGCCGATTTCAAATTCAGAGACAAAACTGGGGTGGCCTGCGCCGTAAAAGGAATAAAGAAACCATAAGAAAAACCAATTCTAAACAGGACGGCTTCAGCCTTCTTGGAGCACCTGTCTAACCACAGGAGCATCATGAACACGCGCATCGGCGTCCTCCCCCCAACTAACACCCGCAGGGCGGGCGACTGCCGCAACCCGTCGGGTGAATCCAACCCGTGGTGGAACCCATTCCACAGTTAAGCATTCATGTTTGAACTTACTGGAGCCATAAAATCCGCATTGCCCTTCATTAAAGAGCCAACAGACACCCGCTCTACGTACACCCCTGACCCAAACGCTGGCCACCAAACCGGCAGAAGTTGATGTGGCGGCGGCTGGCTGAAAGGGCCGTTGCGACATCAAACATCAGTGGCTTTGGTATCCCAACCGACCTCCAGTCTTTGAGCCAGCCTCCTCCGGAACTCCTCATCGTACCGCCACCAAGCAGTACCACCATGCGATTTATACGCACTGAAAATAGTATCAAGATAAACAATCAATTGACCCACACAGTCGGGCCGACGCGGACCATACACACACCCCAAAATTGCAAAGGCCTGCAGCCAATCACTCAAGGACTTACTTTGGACTTCCTCATTATGCCCCGCTCAAAACGGCGCTCCTTATCAACAGTCTACGAATCGACTGACAAAAGGGACCTTGTGTCAATGTAGTCATTCTTACATATTTTATCACGAACCTCCTCAGTCACATGGGGAGAAATACTACAGAAATAGGTATGTCTGAAAGCAGGTACCGAAGGCATCGACATGGAAGCCTCAACCATGGACTTCGCAACCACGGATTGTGCCGACGGTACCACGGGCAAAGTGGTACCTGCCAACAGAGATCGCACAGCAGTCCATAAATTAGCATTAGACACATCACCAGTATTCCATGCCCGAAGGCAATCAGACTCACCGTGTGAAGGAGAAGGAGCCACCTCAGCAGGCGATGCCACTGGAACCGCAGAGGGCGCGGCCGGTGCAGGGGACGCTATCCTCCGAGCTCCTGCAGAAGCACGCTGACTCCGAGCATCACGGTCGGACCCACCACGAAGGACCCTGCGACTGCCACCATCGGAACGCAAACTCACACAAGAGACATCCGAGGAGTAGGAGTCAGAAGAAGACCACCTATACCTCCAAGCGTGACGCCTGCTGGAATGCCGGGACCAACTACGATGCGAACCCCGGCAATGATGGGACCTGGACCTGCTACCGGCACTGTGACCGTAGGAAACCCTAGACCGAGAGGAATAGTCTCACAATGAAGAGCGCGGGCCCACAGACTGAGGCACAGGCAAAGGGACACCACTTCAGCGGCGACGGGCCGGGAACCTATGGGGGAAAAAAAGAGCTCTGACCCGTTGGGGTCAGATACATACAGACTTGATACATGCTAACCACGCACGCACTTATTGTTAGGAGCGGGGCAATGGCTGTATAACACAGCCGCAGCCCCGCTCTATCGGCGGAGATGAGATAAACCTATCTAATATAATATAAACCTAATATATATATATATATCTGTACAAGATGACAAACAGAAGGATGTGCCATGCTGTGCTGGGAATGTTGCATGCTGGGATTTTTACTTTCATTTTTAACATGTCCCGCCCACACCAGCCTGCAGAGAGAGTGCTGCTACTGGAGCATGGTAAGGTGGAAAGGCTACATAAAGCATATATTTACTTTATTTGCCCTCATAACAATTCATTAGGGCTTTCTTTATTGTCTGGGGCACTTTTGAAATTGTATCCGGATAGTGGCCAACCCCTTTAAAATAGTTTTTATTATTAGTTTAGGGATAATTTTCTGCAGCATGCGAGATGCAGAAATATTTAGCATGTTACCCGCTGCCAACTAGACACCATACCTCAGGCCGAGATTGTTTATGTATGTAGGTAATCGCATTTGAAAGGGTCAGTATTCATGGCTAAGATTTCGTTCACATCTGCGTTGGGACTCTGTTCGAGGGTTCTGTCGGAGCTTTCCGTCAGGGGAACCTATGAACAGGAACCCATGTCCAGATTGAAGCTATTGTATAACGCAGTATGTTCAAAACAATAGGACTAGGCTTATTGCGGCATGCAGTGGCATCATAGCAATTCTGAGTCACACAGTACTGCTGCGAGAAGCTGATGTTGACTTGAGCTTTATCTCCTTCCCGACCGCCCACCGTCTTTTGACGTCAGGTGGTGCAGGTGTGAGCGCTCATCCCCTAAGCAGGAGCTGTAACTAACAGCTCCTGATCTCAGAGCAGTCTCCTGAACACAGCTAATTGCCACGGTCGGTGACCACGGCATGATCAAAGGGAATTCCCCTCTTTGATTGCATCACTGGGATATCGGTGATGCGATCAAACCCTGTGGAATCCCTCTGCAGTCAGCCCTGGGGACCTACAAAGGACCCCAGCGCTGTCTGTTCCGTTTGCCTGCTGTTCGGGCACACTATGTGCCGCCCTAACAGCAGCCTGTGTCATAATGACACAGTGTAATGTATTAGCATACAGAACCTTTCATCTCCCCATACATGTGCAGCCGAGTGCAGCATGTAATGGGGAGGCCTGAACAAGCCCTGGGGCACTTTATTTATTTTTTTTCTACCTCTCTCCGTTATTTAGATATTGCTGCCGTTATATTTGGCTCCCGATATTTAATTAACCCCCTGAACAGTCAATGGGGCGTGTACTGGCAAGGGGGCGTGTTACTATGGCTGTGACACTGTCCAATTAGTAGTAGTAGTACTCATTCATCCTTGTACAGGCTCACAGTAAACTAATAATCGTTCTGAATCTGAACTTTGGCATATCCAAAAGACCAAACTCAAAACATGCAGAAATAAAAAAAAATTAAATATGGCAGAAGGCGAAGCTGCAAAAACATTTCCACAAACATTCATGAGAAGGATGCGGAGGAACTTCAAGAGCGTATTCCTAAAAAAGGGAATGTCACTTCAGTTGTTTGTGAGTGGTTTGGTTTTGTAAGGACAAACATTAAACAAGTCAATGAATGTTCTGTGAAAAATCTGTAAAAAAAATATTGCAACAAAAAGCAGTAGCGCGACAAATCTATTCCAGCACTTGCGCCAAAAACATGCATCAGAGTGGGAACAATGTGTAGCACTGCAAGGCCTGGATGGTAGGACCAGTCCAACTCCCAAAACACCTGATACAAAAAAAAGATGAGATTGCCAGCATCGTTTTCCAGCACCATTCCCTATGATAAAAAAGGGGCCTAGGTGGAAGGCAATTACAGATGCTATAACTTTCTATATAGCCAAAGATATGGTTCCTATCTACACTGTCCAAAAGCCAGGGCTGCTACATAAAATGGACACAACATATAATTTGCGAAACCGCAGATATTTTGCAGATGTGGCCCTATCTCATTTATACAATACTACGAGGGAAGCTGTGGCAATGAACCTACAAATTATAAAATTCTATTCCACGACTACAGATCTATGGTCCAGGAGAACAATGCAGCCATAACCAAGCCTGACAGTGCACTTTATTGACAAAGACTGGAAACTGCAACGTGCCTGCCTCCAGACAAATTATTTTCCCAGTGATCACACTGGAGATTTAGCCCTTATTCACACGACAGTGGAAAAACGGCCGTGTGATGACCGTCCTTTTAACGGTCTTCACATGGCCGTTTTCAGAGCAATGATATTCTATGGGTGCATTCACACGGCCGTTAAAAAATAGGACATGTCTTAACATGTTTTAACGGCCTGACAGCCCCCATAAAAAGTCAATGGATACGTTTTTAACGGCTGTGAATACATGTAACAATCGTTAAAAACGGATCTGTTACATGGGGATTGGCAAGGGAACTACTAGTTCCCTTGCTGGCTATCGTTGGCATACTCACTGTTGCAGCGCTTCTTCAGGTGTGGTCACTCATCTTCACGGGTTTAAAGGCGCCTCGATGACATCATCGCCCCGTCGCGCTGCCTTGCCAGATCCCGTGCAGACGAGTGAGCACTCCTGAAAAAGACAAGAGACGGCGCTGCACCCGTGAGTATGTGGCACCATCTACAGGGAGGCTGGTGTGGCACCATCTACAGGGAGGCTGGTGTGGCCCCATCTACAGGGAGACTGGTGTGGCCCCATCTACAGGGAGGCTGGTGTGGCCCCATCTACAGGGAGGCTGGTGTGGCCCCATCTACAGGGAGGCTGGTGTGGCCCCATCTACAGGGAGGCTGGTGTGGCACCATCTACAGGGAGGCTAGTGTGGCACCATCTACAGGGGGGGTGGCATCATATACAGGGAGGCTGGTGTGGCATCATATACAGGGAGGCTGTAAATAGTGTCTAGGTGAACATGTGACCTTCCTTTGGGTGTTTTCAGGGGGCTGGGACAAAAAAAGCCTGACCAATGAAATTCAGGTTTTTTTAACGGCCATGAAAAACTGATGCAAAATGGATGTCAAACGGCCATTAAAAACGGACAGATGGACTGGAAATGGATGAAAATTTAGAGACACACTGATGCAAAATGGCCATGAAAAACTGACAGTTGATCAGTTTTTAATGTACATTTTTTTTCACTGTCGTGTGAATAAGGCCTTAAAGGGAACCTGTCACCAGCATTTCACCTATTGAACTTTACTTATCCCTCACTGGCCGCTGCTATCAAAAGTTCATTGCCGTTATCCCCTCTCCTAAACTCCTCCTCCGACTGTAAATAACGGTCTGCAAGCATTTTGCGCCTTTTATCGTAATAATCCGGTGTCCCTTTGTGCGCACACCCCAGAAGAGGACATCAATGCATAAGCGCGGGATTTTGTGTGCTGGGGGAAGGCGAGGAACAGTCAATGAAAAGTAAGGAGGCGGGAAAAACTCGGGAAGACTTGAGGAATGAAGATATGACTCTTTTCAAATGAAGATCTGACTCTTTTATGCTCATTTGCATACGGTGTGGGAACACTAAAAAACTGATTACTAAAGCTACAGAGCCGACTAAGAAGACAATTATATGTTATATAGAAATTATTTTTCACCCACTACCACCTGGTATTGCTTCTTTAATAGGTGAAATGCTGGTGACAGGTTCCCTTTAATAGCTCAAGGGCTCAAAGACTCACTGGCTTTCTGGAAGCTAAGGCCTCATTCACACGACAGTGAAAAACGGCCGTGTGATGGCCGTCCTTTTAACGGCTTTCACATGGCCGTTTTCAGAACAATGATATTCTATGGGTGCATTCACACGGCCGTTTTTTTAACGGCCCGTGAATAATGGGCGTCAAAAAATAGGACGTCCTCTTTTTAGCCGTTTTAACGGCCTGACGGCCCCCATAGAAGTCAATGGATCCGTTTTGTAACGGCTGTCAATACATGTAACAACCGTTAAAAACGGATCTGTTAAATGGGGATTGGCAAGGGAACTACTAGTTCCCCTGCTGGCTATCGTTGGCATACTCACGTTTGCGGCGCTTCTTCAGGTGTGGTCATTCGTCTTCACGGGTTTGAAGGCGCCTCGATGACGTCATCGCCCCGTCGCGCTGCCTTGCCAGATCCCGTGCAGACGAGTGACCACACCTGAAGACAAGAGACGGCGCTGCTCTCGTGAGTATGTGGCGCGATCTACAGGCAGGCTGGTGTGGCACGATCTACAGGGAGGCTGGTGTGGCACGATCTACAGGGAGGCTGGTGTGGCACGATCTACAGGGAGGCTGGTGTGGCACGATCTACAGGGAGGCTGGTGTGGCACGATCTACAGGCAGGCTGGTGTGGCACGATCTACAGGGAGGCTGGTGTGGCACGATCTACAGGGAGGCTGGTGTGGCACGAGCTACAGGGAGGCTGGTGTGGCACGAGCTACAGGGAGGCTGGTGTGGCACGAGCTACAGGGAGGCTGGTGTGGCACGAGCTACAGGGAGGCTGGTGTGGCACGAGCTACAGGGAGGCTGGTGTGGCACGAGCTACAGGGAGGCTGGTGTGGCACGAGCTACAGGGAGGCTGGTGTGGCACGAGCTACAGGGAGGCTGGTGTGGCACGAGCTACAGGGAGGCTGGTGTGGCACGAGCTACAGGGAGGCTGGTGTGGCACGAGCTACAGGGAGGCTGGTGTGGCACGAGCTACAGGGAGGCTGGTGTGGCACGAGCTACAGGGAGGCTGGTGTGGCACGAGCTACAGGGAGGCTGGTGTGGCACGAGCTACAGGGAGGCTGGTGTGGCACGAGCTACAGGGAGGCTGGTGTGGCACGAGCTACAGGGAGGCTGGTGTGGCACGAGCTACAGGGAGGATGGTGTGGCACGAGCTACAGGGAGGCTGGTGTGGCACGAGCTACAGGGAGGCTGGTGTGGCACGAGCTACAGGGAGGCTGGTGTGGCACGAGCTACAGGGAGGCTGGTGTGGCACGAGCTACAGGGAGGCTGGTGTGGCACGAGCTACAGGGAGGCTGGTGTGGCACGAGCTACAGGGAGGCTGGTGTGGCACGAGCTACAGGGAGGCTGGTGTGGCATCATCTACAGGGAGGCTGGTGTGGCACGAGCTACAGGGAGGCTGGTGTGGCATCATCTACAGGGAGGCTGGTGTGGCATCATCTACAGGGAGGCTGGTGTGGCATCATCTACAGGGAGGCTGGTGTGGCATCATCTACAGGGAGGCTGGTGTGGCATCATCTACAGGGAGGCAGGTGTGGCATCATCTACAGGGAGGCAGGTGTGGCATCATCTACAGGGAGGCAGGTGTGGCATCATCTACAGGGAGGCAGGTGTGGCATCATCTACAGGGAGGCAGGTGTGGCATCATCTACAGGGAGGCAGGTGTGGCATCATCTACAGGGAGGCAGGTGTGGCATCATCTACAGGGAGGCAGGTGTGGCATCATCTACAGGGAGGCAGGTGTGGCATCATCTACAGGGAGGCAGGTGTGGCATCATCTACAGGGAGGCAGGTGTGGCATCATCTACAGGGAGGCAGGTGTGGCATCATCTACAGGGAGGCAGGTGTGGCATCATCTACAGGGAGGCAGGTGTGGCATCATATACAGGGAGGCTGTAAATAGTGTCTAGGTGAACATGTGACCTTCCTTTGGTTGTTTTCAGGGGTTGGGACAAAAAAATGGATGTCAAACGGCCATTAAAAACGGACAGATGGACTTGAAATGGATGAAAATTTAGAGACACACGGATGCAAAATGGCCATGAAAAACTGACAGTTAATCAGTTTTAAATGGACATTTTTTTTCACTGTCGTGTGAATAAGGCCTAAGGGAAGACAGGCAAGTCTGGATGACAACTGACAGTGGGACCAACATGGTGGATGGACACACCTCCTGTGCTTTGGCCACAGACTTCACAACGCCATTGGGGTTTCCTTAGTGCCTTGTTTAGAAATCGGTTATTTATAATAATAAAAAAATAAAAAAAAACAGTAATCACATGAATAACAATGTGAACACAACCTTATTTTGTTTCATCCATCCACGTTTCATGCTTTTCTTTGGAATTACAGAAACTTGAGTGAAAGATCATCGGATTGACCGTCTCATTAGAGTTTGCAAAAAGATTGTCAGTGCCTTCTACTTCAGCTGGAAAAAAAGAGGAGAGAGCTGCCCATGGTGCAGAATGAACTCAGACTACCCACTCACCAGCTAATCAGAGTCCCCCACCAGGTGGGGTTCAAGGCAGCTAATGATTCAAAGGATCCTTGAGCAGGAAAAGGCCATAGCATAGGTCCTGGGCTCTGAAAAGAAAAGCAGGTACCTGGTGCCTACTTGACAAGACATAGATGTGCTGGAGTCTGTGAACAAAGCCATTAGCCTGTAAGAGTTTACTGATGCACTTTCTGCAGTCTTATGTGACGGTGTCATACCTCAAACCAGTGCTCCACCTGTTTAATAACAACCTTCTGCAAACTGGAGAGGATGAGGGTATGTTCACACGCACGGTTTTCAGCCTGAAAAAACTGCTCCATTACGCCTACAAACATCTGCGCATTGCTTTCAATGGGTCTAACGATGTTCTGTTCCCACGAGGTGTAATTTTACGCGTCGCTGTCAAAAGACGGCGCGTAAAAAGACGCCCGCGTCAAAGAAGTGCATGTCACTTCTTGGGACGGTTTTGGAGCCATTTTTCATTGACTCCATTGAAAAACAACTCCAATAACGTCCGTAAAATACGCCGCGAAAAACGCGAATAGTTACAAAAACGTCTGAAAATCAGGAGCTGTTTTCGCCTGAAAACAGCTCCGTATTTTCAGATGTTTTTGGTCACTGCGTGTGAACATACCCTGACAGTGAACTTACTAAACAGATCAAAACTACAATCCTGGAGTATCTTAGCAATAAATATAGGGACCCTCTCACAGATGAGCTTCTGAATATTGCCAAACTGATGGACCCCTGCTTTAGGACAACTTATATTGCAGAAGAAAAGGTGGAGGAGATCAAGAAAATAGTTGTTACAGAGTAGAAGTTTCTGCTAGCAGAGGAGGGCATTCCTCAGCCTGGCAAACCTGTGCAGATGCACAAAGAATCTGAACAGCCTACTGAAGATGTTGAACTTGTGCCCAAAAAAAACCTAAAAACTCTGGCAAGCTTCTTAAAAAAGCCAGTGACATCCAGCCTGACCCAAACCCAGCCTGAAGTGGACAAAATAGAAATAGAAATTTCGACATATATGCTGTTCCCCTAGATAGATCCAGACACAGACCCACTTAATAATAAATTGGGTTATTACCACAGGTCTGCAGGCAGATTAACCTCATTCGATGGATCTAATCAGTGTGTGGCTGTCAGTCGCCGTTTCAGCAACGGTCACAGACTCCCATTAAAAACAATGGGAGTCAGATTTTAAGAGGGTTTCTGCGCCAGAATCTGCATGAAAAAAAACTCCATGTGAAGTCATACCCTAAATAAAAGTCTACTGTCTAAGCTTCAGAATAGCCTGAATTCTTGCCTAGGTTGTGGTCTCCACTGACCCTTTAAACAACAATGAGACCTACCTGCTGCCAGTGGAGTACTTCACCCAGCATTTACACCAGCTGCCACCTCCTATGCCTACCGATGTTAGCCGGCAAAGAGAATCCGGCCTCCATTACAAGTTGCTCCACTGCAGCCCTGCCTGCATCTTTTAACCTCTTTAGGTATGGCACGGGGAGTCATCTATTCTGCCTTGAAAAGAGTTTCCCTTGACTTACCTTGTCTCACATGAGTGCTTGACATGCCGAGTGCATATTTGCTTCATCTACCTGACCTCCATAGCAGGCCTCTCTGCACCTGTACATTTTGGCAGGTGGCTGTCGTCTACTGGCTTTCTCCCCTTCCTGCTCTGATAGGCCTATGGGTATGTTCACACGCCCCGAAATACACCCGAAAAAACGATAGCTGTACAGCTGCCCATTGAATTCAGTAGGAAAAGCGGCAATTCATTCAGACGATGCATTTTTCTTACACCGCTATTTAAAAAAACGCCCCGTAAAAAGAAGTAGCATGTCACTTCTTGAGCCATTTTTTTAAACGGTTTCTCATTGTGTCAATAGAAGAACAGCTCCAAAAAACGCCTGAAAGAAACATTTTCAGCTTAAAAAACGGCTGAAAAGCTTTGATGGAATCAATAGCGTAGTCAACTACAGTATTGATTCCGTCACAACGACGGAACCCTTGCACTACCGAGACAAACGGAAACCATTTGCACCGCATCCGCCACCATTGAAATCAGTGGTGATGCAAATGGAAACCTATGCTTTAGTTTGTTTCAGTCAGGTCTCCGTTCTAACAGAAAGCTCAGACGGAACGTCAGAACGGAGCCCTGACGCAGGGCTGTTTTCAAGGGAAAACAGCTCCTGAATTTCAGCCGTTTTCTAAGCAAACTAGCGTTTTTCAAAGTTTTTGGAGCGGTTTTTCTATAGAGTTAATGAAAAACGGCTCCAAAAATGGCTCAAGAAGTGACATGCTCTTTTTCGCGCGTATTTTTACACGGCCGTTTTTTGAAACAGCCGATTTAAAAAAAAAGCCCCGTCGGAACAGAACGCCGTTTTTCCCATTGAAATCAATGGGCCGATGTTTGGAGGCGTTCTGCTTCCGATTTTCCGGCCCGAAAAAACGCCGGAAATAAGCCGTGTGAACACACCCTCACCTTACTGCAAGTGTTAACCTACTATGCTGTAGTCTTCTTCCCTCGCTTTCTGCTGCTCCGTCGCTCTTACTTCGGCAGTCCCAGATCGTTATCTGTTGGAATTCGTATCCAGCAACATCAGACGCTGGCTACAGATTCTATGAAGAAGGTTGCTGTGGGAGCGGCACTACGTTGACGTGCGCGCTCCCGAGCCTCCTCACTCTCATGCCCAATTCACAGCACTGCTACTGACATCACTGTCCATATATGGACAGTGATGTCAGGGGATTCCCCAGAGCAGAGCCTTTACTAGCGCTCTGCCCAGGGATTCCTGCTCTGGGAAAGCCGATGATGTCACTGTCCATATATGGGCAGTGATATCAGGAGCAGTGCTAGGGTTCACCGGCAGAGCTCTAAAAGAGGCTATGCTCGGGACTTTGGGCCAGTAAAAGCTCCTGACGTCACTGCCCATATATAGGCAATGATGTCAGAAGCTCCCAGAGATATACATTTAAAGTGTGCCTATAATTTTAAAAAAACTTTTGAAATGTCATAGTGACGTGTCCAAAGTTTTAATCGGTGGGGGTCCGATCAGTGAGACGCCCGCCTATCGCTAAAACAAAGCGGCAGGAGCGCTAAGGTGAGTGCTGTGCTGCTTAGTTTCGGCTTTCCTCGGAAAGCCGAGCGAGCAGTCTACGGACTTAAAGACTTTATATTGAGCCCGTACACCGCTCGCTAGGCTTTCTGAGGAAAGCCAAGCTGAGCAGAAACAAAGCCACACAACGGTCACCTGAGCGCTTCTGCCACTTTGTTTTAGCGATCGGTGGGAATCTCAGTGCTCGGACCCCCACTGATCAGTACTTCTGACATAGAAAGAAGTATTCGGCAGACAAGTTTTGAAGATGAAAAAAACATTTTTTTATTAAATGCCATTGGCTTGGTGCGACGTTTCGGTCACAATCGACCCTTATCAGACACTGAGCCGTGCTGGGGACTGGTGTATCCTGTAAATCAGCGTTATATGATAAAAGGCGGCTGACCGCTTGGTATAGAGCCACTGGCATTTAATAAAAAATATGGGGTTTTTCCAGCTTTAAAACTTGTGTGCCGAATACTTCTATGTGATTTGGGTTGGGACCCTATTCGAGCACCCATCAAGTCTAGTGCGATCTGAACTACTACGCATAACTTCTGACATGTCAAAAGTTTTTTTAAATTATGGTTTTTTTTGTGTGTGTTTGCGTGTTCTTACAGGTTTGGTTGTTGGACTACTTCGGATTCGAGGACTCTTTTTGATGACTGCTTTTTTTTTTTTTCATAAAATGGTTAACGAGGATTGTGGGGTGGGTTTGTTTAAATACTTTTTTTTTGTGTGCTTTTTTTTACTTTATCGGGCTTCATTCATTCATTCAGACTGAAGCAAACGAAAACCATAGGTTTCCGTTTCCATCACCATTGATTTCTTCTTTTTTTTTTTATTCTTTTATTTTCCGTTTTTCAATACACAAAAACAATGGTGAAGACATAAACAGCACTGACATCGGCCCACAGGCCAGAATATGGAGTGTACAAGAAGTGCAAAGAACACAAAGAATAGCAACGTACAGTCGGAATCAATATTGATAGAGAAACTCTTGTATGCACCCTGAACCTGCAGCCATGCATAATAACCCGTAAGAGAACAGGAAGGAGCTAAAGAGAAACAAAAGAGAAGAGGGGACAGAAAGGAAAAAGGGAAAGGAGAGAGAACTGACCTGACGTAACGGGCTTATGCTCAAGAGGCCATGATGGTCCTGTACTCCACAGAGGATTGAAACCGAATCCAAACACGCCATGTTTTAAGAAAGTTGGCGTGAGGTCCTCCATTCTCATAATCTCCTGGATTTTTCTGAACCACATGCCCACCGATGGAGGGCAAGTTTGTCTCCACAGCGCGGGGACGCACGCTCCAGCTGCATTCACGATGCAGCGAACCACTGAGCGTCGATACGTGGATAATGGCACATCACACAGATGGAGCAGGAAGAAACCCGGAGATCTCGGAAAGGAGGAAATCCGTGAATTTCGAGGAAATGCGCCACACCTCAGACCAGAAATCAGTCAAGAGCGGGCACTCCCAAAAAATTTGCAGAATTGTACCCACATGGTCACCAGATCTCCAACACAACGACGAGACCGCAGGTATCATCGCATGCAATCTGGAAGGCACTCTATACCATCTTGACAGGAACTTAAACCCCGCCTCCTGAAATCTGCTAGCCATAGAGGATTTATGCGTCATAGTGAACAAGCGGACCTTATGCTCCGTAGTGAACGTTAAACCCAAGTCCCTCTCCCAACTTAGAAAGTAGGCCGTAGTGGACAAATCAGATGGTGAGATCAGGAGAGCATAAAGTCTGGACAACGAGTCACGCACCGTGCCCGTGCAAAGGAGTTTGAAAGGGGAACTATCTCGTGAGTATGCCAATGAGTTAGTTAGGGACGCGAGGAAGTGTTTCAACTGGGTGACCTGCCATGTAGTAAATGAGACAGGATCAAAGACTCCAATTGTGCGCTAGACATCCACGCCTCATCCTGCATAAAGTGCGCGGCACGTCCCTTACCTGCCTTCAACCAGAGCTGAAAGGGCCCCCCTTCCCACCCCGGTGGGAAAGAAGGGTTGCCCAAGATGGGAAACAAGGGAGAGCGAGTCTGAGAAATCTCGTTCCGGGGAAAGAGCCGTGAAGCAACCGCCAGGGTGGGCCCGATAGTCGGGTGTGTCCGCGCCGACAGGGGAACGTGGTTGCCCAACCAAAGTAGGGCCTGCAAAGGAACTTCAAGAAAGGCCTGCTCCGTGGACATCCACTCTTTAATCTCAGCGTGCCTAAACCAGTCCAAAATCTGTGTCAAGTGGGAGGCCTTATGGTAGGCACCAAAGTCCGGGAGACCAATGCCACCCTCACACTTCGCACGAAAAAGCATAGATCGAGCAATACGCGCGGGTTTCCCCACCCATGTGAACTTGTGGAGCAGGGAAAGCAGAGCTTGAAAGAATGGGCGTGGGATGTGTACCGGCAGCGCCTGAAAGAGATACAAGATCCGTGGCAAAATATTCATTTTAAATATGGCACACCTGCCAAACCAAGTAAAGGTGCCCGTCGTCCAAGAATCCAAGTCGCTCTTTACACGTTGAAGTAACAGAGGGAAGTTCACCGCATAAAGACGAGACAGATCACTGGGAAGCCAGACCCACAAATATTTAAGCAAATCTCTAGCCCATTTAAAGGAGAAGGACTCAGACAGATCATCCACCAGAGTCTGCGACAACAAGATATTAAGAGCCTCCGACTTCTGGTAGTTGATCTTAAAGTTGGACAATTTCAAGTATCTATCCAGCTCCGCCATCAGGTTGGGTAAGGAGATCCTGGGAGCAGTGAGAAAGAAGAGCAGGTCATCCGCATAAGCAGCGACCTTATGGGACCTTCCTCCCAAAGCTACACCCGCTTTATCCGGATTGGAGCAAATATGGCACAAAAAGTGCTCCAAACATAAAATGAAAATTAAAGAGGACAAGAAACAACCCTGCCTCGTACCATTGGAGATAGCCAGTGAGGAGAAGTAGGGACTCGAAATCCATTTCAACATATGTGCGCCCAATCCCACATACCGCAAAGTGGCCAGCATAAAATCCCAATTGACTCTGTCGAAGGCCTTCTCCGCATCCGTGGACAGAAAGCAAGTGGGAAGGGCCGAGACAGCCGCTTGATACATCAGGTTAATTGCACCAGTAGTATTATCCCGTGCCTCCCTGAGGGGCATGAAGCCCACCTGGTCATTATGTATCACAATATGTAGTAGTGGGGACATCCTATGGGCCAGAATCTTAGCAAATAGCTATAGATCAACATTTAACAGAGAAATGGGGCGATAATTTTGGCACATGGATGGGTCCTTCCCCTCTTTGGGTATCACCGTGATGTGGGCCCTTAATGTGTCTTGAGGAAGGGTACTCCCCTCCGTGAGTGAATTGAAGGCGTGTAGGAAATGGGGCGAGAGCAGATCTGAGCAAACCTTATAATATTGCAAAGGCAGTCCATCCAAGCCCGGTGCCTTCCCCGCAGACGAGTCCTTCAGTGCCCAAGACAACTCTTCCAAGGAAATAGGAGCCTCCAGGGCCGCAATAGCCTCCAAAGGGATAAATTTCATCCCAGAGGACCGGAGATACATCTCAATCTTTTCCAAGTGGCTGCCGCCATCCAGAGAAGAAGGTGCATCACCAATTATTTCAATGGTGACGGATCCGGTGCCATTAGTCCACTACGGTATTCATTCTATCAAAACAATGGAACCCTTGCACAACGGAGACAAACAGAAACCATTTGCACCGGATCCGTCACCATTGAAATCAATGGTGATGGAAACGGAAACCTATGGTTTCCGTTTGTGTCAGTTAGGGCCCCGTTCCGACGGAAAGTTCAGATGGAACGGAGCCCTGACGCAAATGTGAACGAAGCATTATTAGAGCTTTTTTTTTACTTTATCGCTACTGCCTTAGCAATGGCCGATGTCTGACAGCATCCATTATTAAGGCAGGGCTGGTGAAAAGGCTAACACTAAACCCTCCCATTATTACCCGGTACCCACCACCACCAGGGGTATCGGGAAGAGCCAGGTACAATCCAGTACCCGACCATCTGAAGCCATGGTCAGGCACTGTGGCGGCCGCAGGTAGGTATTATTATGCTTGGAAGGTCGAAACACCGTGGCCCATCCCACCCCGGAAATGCTAGGCTGCTGGGAAGGCCCAGCATTTTTTTAATCCACAACATGTAAATTTATGTTGCAGTATTGCTACTTTTCTGTTGCGTGTTTTCCCCATTGAATTTAATGAGAAGGTAAAACCTGCAACAAATAGATTTTGCAATTATTGCGGTGGAAAAGTTGCAATTACGCTACAAAAAAATCGCAACAAATTATACTTACCCAGAACTCTCTGCTTCTGCATCCAGCCCGACCTCCAGGGAAGAGGTTTCATCCCATGTGACTGCTGCAGCCAATCACAGGCTGCAGCGGTCACATGGAATGAAACGTCATCCCAGATGGATGCGCTGCCGGACGTCAAGTATGAACCTTTTTATTTAGCTATTTTCCGCAACGGACATTGCGGTGGTAAAACTGCAACACAATTTGGTGCGGTATTTCGGCTGGACTTCCCTGCGCCGTCCAGGGTCGATACGCGGTATGCTTTTACGCAGCGTATCCGCCATGTATGAACATACACTTATAGGGCACACTCCTGCTGTATAATCGTTTTTCAGTGAAAGTAAAAGGTACGCTATAACTATAGTGAAGAAACTGCCGTCATAGTTGGTGGCGGGAGTAGGAAGCCTCCACGGAATAGGGATCCTGCTAGATCGTTATGTGCTGTCTTATACTAACACATTAACGATACTGAAGTGTTTAGACAGTGAATAGACATTCCTCGGGATGTCTATACACAATCTCTGCACTTCGTTACTCTGTCTGTGGTAGTTACAGCAGAGGAAGCGTAGTCTCACGAGATTACGCGGTAGATGAAAGGTTAAAGCGAGATTACGCTTTGCTCTGATGTAACTACCACAAAAACAGTAACGAAGTGCAGAGATTGTGAATAGACATCCCGTGGAATGTCTATTCACTGTCTAAGCACTTCAGTATCGTTAATGTGTAAGGCCTCATTTACAAGAGCGTAATATACGCGCGTGCGACGCGCGTGCTTTTCACGCGTGTCGTACGCACCTATATTACTCAATGGGGCAGTGCAGACGATGCGTGAATTTTGCTCAGCGTGAGTGCGCTGAAAAAAACTCATGACATGTTCTATAATCGTGCGTTTTTCGCGCATCACGCACCCATTGAAGTCAATGGGTGCGTGAAAACCACGAAGGTCGCACGGAAGCACTTCCGTGCGAACTGCGTGATTCGCGCAAGAGCTGTCAAACTGAATGTAAACAGAAAAGCACCACGTGCTTTTCTGTTTACAAACATCCGAACGGAGTGTCTTACAGATGACCGAACCGAACTTTACCGGGTTCGGCCGAACTCGTTTTGACCGAACCCGGCAGGAAACAGTCACTGTGCAGGGTGCTGAAAGAGTTAAACTGGTTCAGCACCCTGGACAGTGACTTCCGATCCCAATATACATGAACGTGTAAAAAAAAAAAAAAAGTTCTGACTTACCGATAACTCCCGGCTTCTTCCTCCAGTCTGACCTCCCGGGATGACAATTCAGTCCAAGTGACAGCTGCAGCCAAGCACAAGCCAAGCACAGGCTGCAGCGGTCACATGGACTGCCGCGTCATCCAGGGAGGTGGGGCCAGATGTCAAGAGAGGCGCGTCACCAAGGACGCGTCACCAAGGCAACGGCCGGGAAGTTCTCAGTAAGTACGAACCTCTTTTTTTTTAAACAGGTTACTCGATATGGTGATCAGAATGCACTGTCGAGGGTGCTGAAAGAGTTACTGCCGATCAGTTAACTCTTTCAGCACCATGGACAGTGACTGACGTCGGCTAGCCTCATCTCTATGATGGCGGCTGCGCGAAAATCACGCAGCCGCGCATCATACACGGATGACACACGGAGCTGTCATGTGCCTTTTGCGCACGCAAAACGCTGCGTTTTTTGCGCGCGCAAAACGCACACGCTCGTGTAAATCAGGCCTAAGACAGCACATAAGGATCTAGCAGGACCCCTATGCGCTGTCTAAATGAATGAATAGGAGTGCATGACGCTGATTGGTCAGCGTCATACACTCCTGTGTACAACGCCCACTTGGTCTAAAGTAAAAATAAAATACGCCCACTTGGGCATTAAGCAACTCATTAGCATAAATCTAAAATCGCTAATAAAGTGGTGAAAACAGATCGTTTTATTAAATAAAAAGCATTACTGTCATCTACATTATAGCGCCGATCTCCTTATGTAGGAGATACGACACTTATAATATGGTGACAGAGCCTCTTTAAGGGGTTAAAGCTGCAGTGGGGACTGGGCACTGATAAAAACGAATGGGCTCAGTGGGCTTTTTCCAAACTACCAGTTCGATACCGCTGAACTACCTTACAATGCATTACGTACCTGCCTGACTGATCTACTCTTTGCACATGTAATGGACAACTGTACATTGCACAATGTTTACATGCAGAAGCACTCCGGTAAACGGTCAATTTAGTAAGGGAAGGAGGTAGCTTTGGAAATGAATAAGGCCTCATGCACACGACCGTAGTGTTTTTCTGGTCCGCAAATTCCAGGACCGTGTTCCATGAAATGTCCTCCGCAGTTCATCCGTATGTAATCCGCAGTTCATCCGTATGTAATCCGCAAAATGCGGATAAAAAAAAAAAAGCCTAGGTAAAACAGGATGACGACAGAACTCATTCCCGGTCGTCGCCTAGCAACACTTCCGCAAATCCGCAAACTGCGGTTGACACACGGAGGTGTACCCGCATTTTCCACGGGCCCATTGACTTCTATGGGCATGTCCGCATCGAATTTGCGGGCCGTAATAAGAGATGTCCTGAGTTTGTGCGGCACGGATTTGCGGACATGTGGGGACCCGTGAAAACACGGATAGTGTGTATGGGCCCATAGAAATGAATGGGTCCGCAATCCTCCCGTGGATTTTCGGGGGAATTGCGGACACAAAAACACGTTCGTGTGCATGGGGCCTAAGACAGTTAATATAAAAAAAACCAAAAAACATTTGTCTGGAGAATCAAGGTGCAGAGAGGCAGAAACAACTGCTGACTCACAGCACACGTGGGGCCATTAGTGTAGGCAGCACCAGGGCTTCAGCTCCATGCGAGCGCGTCTGTCCCTTCAAATAAAACTAATTTACCGATTCTGTGCAAAAACAGAATAGTGAGGCAACAAGATGGCAAATAATTAAAAAAAATACAAGTCACCTCCCAGCCCTAACTATAGACATACGCCCAGGCTGCACTGGACATTAATAACAAGGACGTATCTACAGATTGTCGGCGAGAAGCGGTTAAAATAATATGGGGAATTTATTAAAGGGGCTGTCCAGACACAGGATAGGTCATTAGTATATGAGGGAGTATATGGGGGGTCCTACACCTGGACCCCACACCGATCAGCTGCCAGATGGTATGCAGGGTCTGCAGTGTTCAGAGCCGGAAGCAGATTGCTCCGCATACTGCATTGCGTCCGTGGTGCAGAACAGCAACTCTGCTCCTTTTCGCTTGAATAGGAGCAGAGCTGCAGTACTGCAGCTTTGTCCGCTATTCTGTGACCGGAACCATCTGCTCATGGCATGGACATCCAGGTGTCCGGCCCCCATGACCATGATCCACATCCAGTGGATAGGTCATCAGATGTCTGTGCCTGGACAACCCCTTTAAAAACAGCACTTTAAATTCCAGTATTAAAGCTCATGCACACGTGTGCGCCGGCCGAGTCCTGTCAGTGATCCGAGGAAAGATAGAACATGTCCTATCTTTCCTCGGATCAGAGACTCAGATAATTTTTCACGGACCCGATTTATCCGCTAAAGTGAATGGTGAAGACTATCGGGTGCCACTCGGATGCCGTCAAATACGGCCCGAGTGGCACGACGGTTGTGTGCATGAGGCGTTAGGGTAAGTTCACATGTAGGCACATGGCAGTGCCTGGAAGTAAAGGAGCAGGCTTGGCGAGTTCACACGTACCTTAAATACTGCAGCATAATACAGTAGCAGCAAAGTGGATGAGATTTTAAACAAATAACTAAGAAATTGACCTGCAGTGCGTTTTTTTAAATCCGTAGCATGTCAATTGTATTTGCGTAACCTCTGCTTATTTGTTGCGGGTTTTCCCCCCATTGAATTCAAATACAAATAGCAGATGTTGCATTTATTTTGCGGCAGAAAAGATGCGATTCCGCCGCAAGAAACGCAACTCAGGGGAAAAAAAAAAAAAAAACCTTATACTTACCCGAAATTCTGTGCTTCTTCGTCCAAGCCGGCCTCCTGGGATGAGGTTTCATCCCATGTGAACGCTGCAGCCAATCACAGGATGCAGCCACATAGGATAAATCTTCATCCCAGGAGGCCGGCCTGCAGTTTTCTGCAGCGGACATCACAGGACGAAAAACTAAGGCCTCATGCACACTTCCTTTGGCCGTTAATGACGGATCCATGGAACACAGATGGCTTCCGTGTGCAGTCCGTTGTTTCATGGACCAAATCAATGAAAAGGCCGAAACTGTTCCCTCAAAAACGGACAGGAGTAGGACCTGTCCTATTTTTGACGGAATGGCCACACGGTTCCGTTACAATGGAAGTGTGCCATAAAAATGAATGTGTCATGGTGCTATCCGTTAAAAAAAACGGATAGGACCCTGAAGAAAAAAACTGAAGTGGGCATGAGGCCTATTTCTATCTCTAGCGGGCACTGAATAGATATTGCCACATACCCTATAAACCACAGTATGCAACACAAAACACAAACGGGTATGTATGGAAGGCAAAAAAATACCATAGAATCACTATGTATACCAAAAAAATATTTTATTCAAAGTAAATACACCTCATAAATAGTTAAAAACACTTAAAAAAGCATAAACATGCGCTACAAAATCATGGGGGGTGGTTGCCACCCTGATAAGTGGCCAACACGCAAATACCCCCACACTTCCACCAAATCCCATAAATATGCGTATCAAATATTCAAGCATGAATCTGAAGAAAATATTGCATCAACCCATCCTCTGAATAAAGCATAATTACGTGATAGCCAGAGAGGGGAACAGGGGACTGAATGCTCCACACGTTGCTCCACACGTATTGCCACAAATGTGGCTTCCTCAGGGGTTATTTCTGTAATGAAGTGTATCTTTAATAACTATAAATTAATTCTATGACTATATATATTATGAAGAGCCTGTGCACAGTCAGGCACACTTACCTAATTCTCTCTCCCGTGGGCGCCATGCTGCCACAAGCAGCGGCGTCTGCTCATGTGCGGTGCGCACCCGCCGGGGCCGACACCACGATCACGTGATGTGGCTCCCCACGCATGCGCAGCACCACAAGCAGAACAGGGAAGGCAGCTGCCGTTCGCACTGGAGAACCCTGTTTGGTGCGGTTTTTCATCCGGAATTCCCTACGGCGCCCGTTGCAGATACGTTGTGTGATTTACACAGCGTATCTGCCCTTCGCATACATAGCCTTAAACTAAGTCATAGTAAAGTACGCCAAATTAGGTGGAATGCTCCCCTTCATGAATTTGGCGCAACTTTAGCAGGCGTAGATTTGCACCATAACTTACGCTAACTTCTGGAGTAAGTTAAGGTATATCTATAGGTACGTGGAGGCCCTGTCCCTCCATATAAGACACACCCCTTTTGAAATGCGGTGAGAGAAGTAAAAAGCTACAAATTTGTTGTGCGCCAAACTTTGACTTTTTAAAGTCAGAAAACTTATTTAAAGCCTATAAACAGATTTCGCCCAATATGTCAGTCTTTTAAAAATCAGAATTACCTCAGGTGACAGGGTTGGGGTGTGTCTAGCTAGATATACATTAGTGCATATTCAATGAACACCTTATTTATGAAGCCCCCACTATGTCAAAAAAAAAGGTGTATTCCTCAATCGATGTGTGTCACTATTACTAAATGTGTTCAGAAAATCCAAAAATAACAACTTCATTATACTGAATTTAGAGTAATAACATACAATAATAACCTACTGATCTTCCACTCTATACTATATACACATCTCTTACCTGCTTTTGTCCATGTTTCCTATCTTTCTCCCGAGGCCTCCCGACTCTTCCATACTTTTTAATCACCCAGCGTTCTCCTTGTTCTACCACACTGAGGTCTAAAGGCGACACGTCCATGGACAATGACATACTGGTATCTGCTGCCTCAGCCATTACACCGCAAAGGCGGGAAACTCATTCGGGACTTCTGTGTGTAAGCAGAACTGTATACATACAAGGGAGAGCCTGTGAAAGCGCTCCCCCTTCTGGTAGCTGTGCTGCATAGGAAGGCACAGGGTGGTAAGCAATACAATTCAGTGTTCACACGGATTTTTGTCAGGCTGATTTTGAAATGCCAGTGTTTTTTGAGGTGTTTTGATGCACTTTTTTTTACTGCGCCCAAAAAAAACAAAAAAACGCCTCAAGCGAGTAGTGCATTTTTTTTTCTGCCTCCCATAGATTTCAATAGAGGTTCAGAGGCGAAAACCGCTCCAAGATAGGACATTCCGCTTTTTTTCCCGTGAGTGGTCAGAAAAGGCCCAGGGAAAAAAACGCATCTGCCTCCCATTGAAATGGGGGGAGATTAGTCATGTTTTTTTGGCGCTGATTCAGACGCAGTTTCCGCATCAAAATCAAAACGGAGTAAGGTGATAATTTTATGAAGAGGTGCACCACTCTTAATAAATTTGTTGCCTCATCGGCTGTCTGTGCGCCACTGAGTGAAATCTACGCCAGCCAGGCGCTGGCGTACATTTCCGCTACAATTTACGCCAGTTTCTCGCGCAACAACAGTAAAAGAATGAATGTAAACAGAAAAGCATCACGTGCTTTTCTGTTTACAAAAATCCAAACGGAATGTCATAATGATGGCGGCTGCGCGAAAATCATGCAGCCGCGCATCCATATGAACAGGACACACGGAGCTGTCACGCTGCTGCCATGCGCGCAAAACGCATGCGTATTGTGCGGGCGCAAAACGCTCACGTTCGTCTGAATCCGGCCTTAGGCCTGCGCAAAAGGCACTTAACAGCTCCGTGTGGCCTCAGCATATGATGCGCGGCTGCGTGCTTTTCGCGCAGCCGCCATCATTATGACACTCCGTTTGGATGTTTGTAAACAGAAAAGCACGTGGTGCTTTTATGTTTTCATTCATCCTTTTGACAGCTGTTGCGCGAATCACGCTGTTCGCACGGAAGTGCTTCCGTGCGACATGCGTGGTTTTCACACACCCATTGACTTCAATGGGTGCGTGATGCGCGAAAAACGCCCAAAGAACGGAAATGTCGTGACTTTTTTTCAGCGGACTCACGCTGAGTAAAAATAACACACATGTCTACACGGCCCCTTAGACTAATATAGGTCCGTGCGACGCGCGTGAAAAACACGCGCGTTGCACGGACGTATTTTCCGAATAAGGCCTAAGGGTATGTTCATGAAGGGCGGATACGCTTCTTAAAAGTATGTAGCGTATCCGTCCTTGAACCCGGATTTCCGGCCAAAAAAAACAAATTGTTATTCAAATTTTCGAATGGAATCTCCACAGCGGAAGCACTGCTAGAAAAAAAGTTAATACCTCCCAGGCATTGTCATAGCGACGCATCTCTCTGTTCTCCGTGCAGCCCTCCTGGGATGACGCTGCAGTCCACCTGACCGCTGCAGCAGTTACATGGGATAAAACATCCCAGGAGGCCGACCTGGATGAAGAAAAGAGGAACGTGTCGCTATGACAAGGCCCGGGTGGTAAGTAATAAAGGAATTGTGTCCCAATTTATTTATTTTTATTTATTTGATGTGTTCTAACCCCTTCCCGCCGCAGCGCTTTTTCAGATGTTCATTTTCGTTTTTCCTGCCCACATTCCAAAAGCCATAACTTCTTTATTTTTCCGTTGATAAAGTCCTATTTTTGCGAGACGAGTTGTAGTTTTTCGTAGCACCATTTATTTGGCCATATAAAGTACTAGGAAACGGGGAAAAAATTATTTGTGGGGTAGAGAATGAAAAAAAAACAGCGATTCCTCCATTTTTTTTTGCGCGCCTTTTTTACGGAATTCACTGTGCAATTAAAACAAAATGTTAAATTCATTCTGTGGGTCAATACGATTACGGCGATACCAAATACAGAGGCGTAGCTAGGTTCTCCAGCACCCGGGGCAAAGATTCAGTTTGGCGCTCCCCCCCCCAACCTCTTTCCCGACATCTCCTTCCCCCTCGCCGTGTTTGTTTTCTCTACCAATCGACGTGTCATTTATTTTTATGTAACGCGAGCATAAAAACATTTGTACATTTTACAAGCAATATGGTTCTATACACAACACCAGAACCAAGCTCAGTACATAAATACAGCCCCAGAAGCAAGCTCACTACATATATACTACACCAGCACAAATACAGCTCAATTTAGTGCAACCCCTGCCGTATAGGTGTGTACGGCGTAAAACTACAGATCCCAGCATGGGCCAAACAATGATAAGGATATGCTGGGAGATGCCGTTTCACAAAAAATAAATCCTATCATAATCATATCACCCATCATCTCGCTGCAGATCATACAGTGACTACAGTGCTGATTAGAGGCAGAATAAACATTTACATTAAGTGACTCACCGGTGACGTCTCAGATTCTAGTTCTTTTTCTCCATCCGGTCCAGACCTCTATGGTGGCTTCTCCCGGTCACAGACCATTTCTGCAGTTTGCCACTCACATGTCTTCAGCTTCTCACTTTTCCAACATTTCTGCACCTATAAATAAATATAAAGTTATCATTATACCACACACTACGCCCCTAAATATAATAGCGCCATACACTGCACCTCTAATTATAATAGCACCATACATCGTGTCCTACACACACACACTGTGCCCCCTGTAGATAGTGCCTGCCATAGAGTCCCCTGTAGATAGTGCCTGCCATATAGCCCACCCCTGTATATAGTGCTCCACTAGATAGTCCACCCCTGTATATAGTGCTCCACAGATAGCCCACCCCTGTATATACTATATACAAGGGTGGGCTATCTGTGGAGCACTATATACAGGGGTGGACTATATGTACAAGGGGGCTATATATAGGGGTGGGCTTTCTGTGGAGCACTATAGGGGGAGATATTTGTGGGATACTATATACAGGGGTGGGCTATATCTACAGGGGGACTATATCTACAGGGGGACTATATCTACAGGGGGACTATATCTACAGGGGTGGGCTATCTACAGGGGTGGGCTATATCTACAGGGGTGGGCTATATCTACAGGGCTGGGCTATATCTACAGGGCTGGGCTATATCTACAGGGCTGGGCTATATACAGGGGTGGGTTATATCTACTGGGCTGGGCTATATCTACAGGGCTGGGTTATATCTACAGGGCTGGGCTATATCTACAGGGGTGGGCTATATCTACAGGGGTGGGCTATATCTACAGGGGTGGGCTATATACTATATAGCCCCCCCTGTAGCTATAGCCCACCCCTGTATATGGTGCTCCATAAATAGCCCACCCCAGTATATAGCCCCCCTGTAGATATAGTCCCCTTGTATATAGCCCACCCCCTGTAGATATAGTCCCCCTGTATATAGCCCACCCCCTGTAGATATGGTCCCCCTGTAGATAGCCCACCCCAGTATATAGCCCCCTGTAGATATAGTCCCCCTGTATATAGCCCACCCCCTGTAGATATAGTCCCCCTGTATATAGCCCACCCCCTGTAGATATAGTCCACCTGTATATAGCCCACCCCCTGTAGATATAGTCCACCTGTATATAGTCCACCCCCTGTAGATATAGCCCCCCTGTAGATATAGTCCCCCTGTACATAGCCCAACCCCTGTAGATATAGCCCCCCTGTAGATATAGTCCCCCTGTATATAGCCCACCCCCTGTAGATATAGTCCCCCTGTATATAGCCCACCCCCTGTAGATATGGTCCCCCTGTAGATAGCCCACCCCAGTATATAGCCCCCTATAGATATAGTCCCCCTGTATATAGCCCACCCCCTGTAGATATAGTCCCCCTGTATATAGCCCACCCCCTGTAGATATAGTCCACCTGTATATAGCCCACCCCCTGTAGATATAGTCCACCTGTATATAGCCCACCCCCTGTAGATATAGCCCCCCTGTAGATATAGTCCCCCTGTATATAGCCCACCCCCTGTAGATATAGCCCCCCTGTAGAAATAGTCCCCCTGTATATAGCCCACCCCCTGTAGATATAGTCCCCCTGTATATAGCCCACCCCCTGTAGATATAGTCCACCTGTATATAGCCCACCCCCTGTAGATATAGCCCCCCTGTAGATATAGTCCCCCTGTATATAGCCCACCCCCTGTAGATATAGCCCCCCTGTAGATATAGTCCCCCTGTATATAGCCCACCCCCTGTAGATATAGTCCCCCTGTAGATATAGCCCTCCCTGTAGATATAGCCCCCCTGTAGATATAGTCCCCCTGTAGATATAGTCCGTCCCCCTGTAGATATAGTCCGTCCCCCCGCAGATACAGCCACACACTTCTATTACAATTTAAAAAAATAAAAATATTCAAACTCACCTTATTCCCGCTCCCACGCCGTCCGGCAGCCATGGAGACCTGCTCTCTTCTGCGCAGGTCTCCAGGGGGTTGAACACAGCGTCTATGAAAGGCGCTGATTGGCTGGGCAGGATGACTTTCCCTGCCAGTCAGTCAGCGCCTTTCATCGACGGAAGCGTCACTGGTACAAAAAGGTACCAGTCGCTTGATTCGTGGAGAGGCGCTGAATGGCCGGGCACGGAACGTGCCCGGTCATTCATTGCTTCTAATTGTACCTGTGTCCTTGCGACACACGTACAATTATAGTGCAGGAGGAGGTGGCGCTGGCGCCCCCCTCTGAGCTGCGCCCGGGGCACGTGCCCCGCCTGCCCCCCCTAGCTACGCCCCTGCCAAATATATATAGTTTTTTCTATATTTTACTACTTTTACAAGTAAAAAGCTAGGTATAAAATAGAAAATTTATGCCATACAGCCCCCCTGTAGACAGTGCCATACAGCCCCCCTGTAGACAGTGACATACAGCCCCGCCTGTAGACAGTGCCATACTGCCTCCCCCTGTAGACAGTGCCATACAGCCCCCCTGTAGACAGTGTCATACAGCCGTCCCTGTAGACCATGCCATACAGCCCTCCCTGTAGACAGTGCCATACAGCCCCCCTGTAGACAGTGTCATACAGCCGTCCCTGTAGACCATGCCATACAGCCCTCCCTGTAGACAGTGCCATACAGCCCCCTGTAGACAGTGCCATACAGCCCCCCTGTAGACAGTGCCATACTGCCCCCCTGTAGACAGTGCCATACTTCCCCCTGTAGACAGTGCCATACTGCCCCCTGTAGACAGCGCCATACAGCCCCCCTGTAGACAGTGCAATACAGACCCCCTGAAGATAGCGCTATACAAACCCCCCTGTAGACAGCGCTATACGGACCCCCTATACACATCGTTATATGGACCCCCCTGTAGACAGCGCTATACAGACCCCCTGTAGAAAGCGCTATACAGCCCCCCCCTCTAGACAGCGCTATACAACCCCCCTCTAGACAGCGCTATACAGCCTCCCTTGTAGACAGTGCTATAAAGCCCCCCTGTAGACAGCGCTTTACAGCCCCCGCTGTAGACAGAGCTTTATAGTCCCCCCTGTAGACAGTGCTATACAGACCCCCCCTGTAGACAGTGCTATTCAGCCCCCCTGTCGAAAGCGCTACACAGACCCCTGTAGACAGCGCCCCACAGCCCCCCTTGTGGACAGCGCCATATACGGCCCCCCCCCCCCAAAAAAAAAATGATACTCACCTGGGCCCCGTTCCCCCCTGAGCTGTTCCACAACGGGAACCTTGCGTAGGCCGGCGTGATTAAGTGACGCCATCACACCTGCATGCGGGATCTTGTCCCTGCGCCTGATAGGCTGCTGGCTGAACGTGGCCTGTAACCCATGGCAGAGCAGGAGGGAGAACTCCCTGCTCTGCCGTAGTGTACAATAGTATCTGCATCCTGAGGACGCAGATATTATGGAATGTGGCCTCGCTACCGCTGCAGCAGCGGTAGCAGATGCTAGCGGCGCCACCGGGCATGGGAGGCACGAGCCCCCTCATTCCGCGGGCCCCGTAGCAGGCACTATGGCTGCTTCAGTGGTAGTTACACCACTGGTCACATTGAAAGTAGGTCACTGACCGATAGTAACCCCGGTCACCTAGCTAATGCAGGGACTCACTTTAGGAATTATTGATACCTATTAATATTTCTGGCGCATCTCTATGTCCCGTGCGCCTCAATAGAAACTAGAGTTAATTGACGTCTAGCTTCTATTGCGGCGCAGGGGAGTAGACAGAAAGCTGTAGGTGAGTGTAAGTTTTCTTCTTTTTCATATTACTAACTTTATGTTTTTTGTTTTGCAGATTCCGCTGGACTGTTTGGACTAGGTCGTAGATGCGTTGGACTACTTAGTTGATCTAAGTTTTGTTTTTTTTCAAGGATCCCTCAATAGACTCAAGTGTATTGACACACGCTCCTTTGAATAAGGGTTTACAATGAAAAAACTATTTGTTAAAAAACAAATTTGTTTTGTGTCACCAAATTCTGAGATCCTAATTTTTTTATTTTTTTTGTCGATTGAGCGGTTTAAAGGCTTATTTTTTGTGGGACAATCTGTTGTTTTTATTGGTACAGTTTTTTGGCACATAAAACATTTTGATCACTTTTTATTACATATTTTTTAGCGCTAAGGTGACCAAAAAACAGTGATTCTGGTGTTTTCATATATTTTTTTTTACATCGTTCACAGTCCGAGTTAAATAATATTGTATTGTATTCGTTCGGACTTTCACGGACGCAATTTTTTTTTTTTTTCATTTTGTACATTACTTTAGAGGAAATTTTTTTTTTTTCTGAACTAAGAATAGTTATATTTTTTGTACATTACTGAAAACGTTATTTAACTTTATTTACACTTTTTATTAGTCCCCGTAGTGGATTTGAACCAATGATCGTTAGATCGCTGGCACAATACACTGCAATGCTAATGTATTGTCGTATATTGTCACTTTTACAGGCTTCTCATTAGGCCCTCAGGCTGCCATGACAACCATCGGCACTCCGCCATCACGTCGCGTGAGAGCCGATGGGCTGTTAGAGGGGGCCGCGGTCGCTATTTCGTTACTTCCAGTATTCCCGTTGTTCTGCCCCTCTGACGGAGCAGAACAACGGCATGCCGAACACAGGTGTGAACCCAGCCTTGCTTGTTTGTCACACATCTGCGTTGGTCTTTCCTTTTTAATGGATCCGTCAAACTAAAACAAACAAGTTTTTTTCTGTATTTATATATTTTTTAAGGCCGGGTTGACACCAGCGTTTACCAATACATTTTTCTACTCTACCAGAGGAGCAGAACAAGGGAAAACTTGGAAGCGCCGATTCTGTTGCACCACAGACACCACCGGCGGCCGACAGAACCCATTGACTTTAATGCGTTCCGTCGGGGTGTCCGTGGTTTTACCGGTAACAATAGCGCAGCATGCTGCGCTATTGTTTCTGGTATGCTTTGCCGGATCTGCAATGGAGGCCCCTAATGGAGCCTCCAATGCAGCTGTGTACGAGGCCTAATATGTTTTTTTCATCGCTCATGACAGCACCCATGCGAGGAGACCGCCCATCCCAGGACTGGAAACCTGAGGAGATAAAAAAAGGTTCACACCCTTTCCACACCTCAGTTTCAGGTTTCCTGGGTTGTCCTGGGGTGCTTCTGCTCCCATTGCAGTTATGTATCTAATTTTTTTATTTTTTCTTCACACCCAGGGCTGAGGACTGGAAGATGGAATGAATTTGCCTTACTTTCTTGGTATGGTATTAGTCGTTGTAAAACGCAGCCTATTTACCTAGTCTGCTTCCCTGTGTGCTGCCTCCTGTCTGTTCATGTCTACTGCGGCTAGGTCGGGCAGCATGCTTGTCCGGCAACTCTTCCCTTCTTGGAAGGAGGAGTGGTAAACATGCTGTGGGCAGGTAGGATTCTCAGTGTGGGCTGGACAGTGTCTGGGATGCGTCGCAGGCAATTCCGGTGGCATCTGGCGTCACTTCCGGTTTTGCTGACGTCTCTTCCGGTGGTTCTGACGGCACGTCAACAGGTGGGAGGAATCACAGCACTGCTGGGCGCTATATAAATAGGCAGCCAGGTCCTCTGCAAAAACTAGGTTACTAGCCTATAATTACTGTGAGCTGTAAAAACAGTAGGCCTTCGAGTCCGGTATATGTCCTGTCGGATGATGGGAGCCACTGAACATTTGGTAACATGCCTTTTCCATTATCTTAATGGTTTTTTCTATGCCTTATGTTTGTTAGACTACTAAAGTGGTTAAGAAGTCTAGCTCTAGCTCTAGTAAAGCCAGCACTTGTGGAAACTGTAAAAAGACTTTATCATCCACTCACTCTAAGGCTGGGTTCACACGACCTATTTTCAGACGTATACGAGGCTTTTTTTGCCTCGTTTTACGTCTGAAGATACGTCTCAAATACGTTGTCAAACATCTGCCCATTACTTTCTATGGGTATAACGCTGTATTGTTCCCACGACGTGTAATTTTACGCGTCGTACGGCAATTACGACGCGTAAAATTACGCCTCGTAAAAAGAAGTGCAGGACACTTCTTTGGACGTTTTTGGAGCTGTTTTCTCATAGACTCCAATGAAAACAGCTCCAAAAACGGACGTAAAAAACGCAGCGAAAATGGCGCAAAAAACGCAGCGAAAAATGCGAGTTGCTCAAAAAACGTCTGAAAATCAGGGGCTGTTTTCCCTTGAAAACAGCTCTGTATTTTCAGACGTTTTTGGTCACTACGTGTGCACATACCCTTAACCTCTTTGCCAAGTCTGCCTGGATAGGGTCATTGTTGAGCAGGCGCCTACTTTAATAGACAGTATCAAACAAATTGTGAAGGATGAAGTGACTTCCTCATTGGAAGCTTTCAAGAGGAAGGGTATGTTCAGGGTATGTTCACACGATGAGAGGCATTTACGTGTGAAAAAACAGACTGTTAACAGCTGCCTCGTTTCACACGTAAATGCTCCTCCTCGTAATTTACGAGGCGACTGAGACGCTCTGAGACGCTCGTAAATCTTGAGCTGTGCTTCATTGAGTTCAATGAAGAACAGCTCAAATTACGTGGCAAAGAAGTGCCCTGCACTTATTGCCGAGGCAGTCATTTTACGCGTCGTCGTTTGACAGCTGTCAAACGACGACGCGTAAATTACAGGTCGTCTGCACAGTACATCGGCAAACCCATTCAAATGAATGGGCAGATGTTTGCCGACGTATTGTAGCCCTATTTTCAGACGTAAAACGAGGCATAATACGCCTCGTTTACGTCTGAAAATAGGTCGTGTGAACCCAGCCTGACACGCAGAGCCAAAAACGTCTGAAAATACGGAGCTGTTTTCAAGGGAAAACAGCATCTGATTTTCAAACGTTTTTTGAGCAATCACGTTTTTCGCGGCGTTTTTCGTGCCGTTTTCGCGGCGTTTTCGTGCCATTTTTTCGCCCGTTTTTGGAGCTGTTTTCAATAGAGTCTATGAGAAAATGGCTCCAAAAACGTCCCAAGAAGTGTCGTTAATTACAGGTCGTCTGCACAGTACGTCGGCAAACCCATTCAAATGAATGGGCAGATGTTTGCCGACGTATTGGAGCCGTATTTTCAGACGTAAAAACAAGGCATTATACGCCTCGTTTACGTCTGAAAATAGGTCGTGTGAACCCAGCCGAAGAGTTCTCAGGCTAGTGCCTCGGGTACACCCTCTGCTCCCTTTAGTGCTGATGACTCTGGCTCAGCTTCAGATGAGGTTGACATAGCCTCTAGATCAGACTCATCTAATAAAGAACTGTCTGGTAGTAACTGTCAGGCAGAAGATACCGAACATTTGTTAAAAGCAGTTAGGGCAACAATGGGGTTAGGGGATGTCCGGGAATCATCTAGATCTGTGTCAGATTTAATGTTTGAAGGATTAGTTCCTAGACAGTAGAGGGTATTTCCAGTACATCTGAATGTGAAAGCCCTCATTGACAGAAAATGGAAGAATTCTGACAAAGTTCTTCATTCCTTCCATAAAAAGGAAATATCCCTTTAGTGAAATGGACTCCTTGGGATAAGGCCCCTAGTGTGGACGCCCCAGTAGCTAAAGTGTTAAGAAAAGGGGTCCTTCCCTTTGAAGATTTGGGGAGTTTAGGGGATCCTCTGGAGAGAAAAGCAGATACATACCTCTTCCTTCCTTTGCAAATGCTGCAGTCTTTTTGGCAGATGCATTGGCTGATGCAGTAAAATTATCAGCTAGGGCTGCGGCTATGTCTAACTCCGCCCGCAGGGCTCTATGGATTAAAACATGGAAGAGGGGAGATCAGGGATCCAGTAGGATGTGTGGGATTCCTTGTGAGGGAGATCTATTATTTGGCTCTTATTTTCATGATATATTAGATAGGGAATCCAATAGAAAGAAGGGTTCCCCCAGCCCTCAGGTCCCTGTCCCCCGTGGGAATCGGGGGTTTTTCCGAAAGAATAGATCCAGACCCTCAGGGGGAAGGAAGGTTCCCTTTAAAAAAAAGTGTTTATTTTTTCTCAGCAGAATAAAAATAAAACCAGCCAGCAATGATGTCAGGCCTGCAGTGGGGGGGGGGGGGGGGGACTCTCTTTTTTCTCAGGCCTGGGGAAACATCTCAACCAACCCCTGGGTACCGGAGGGTATACGAGAAGGGTTTCAGACTAGAGTTTCTCTCTCCCTTTGAGGAAAGATTTATCCCCAAAAAAATTCAAGGGATGTTTTCAAGAGACAGGCTTTACAAGAGGAAGTCCAATCCTTGAATCAGAAAGGGGTGCTAGTCCCAGTTCCCCCAGCAGAGATTGGAAGGGGTGTTTACTCCCCCCTATTTCTAGTAAAGAAACCCAATGGCAAGTTCAGGGTTATTATCAACCTCAGGTTCCTGAACAAGTTTTTAACATACAAAAATATCAGAATGGAAACTATTGCCTCAACTATCAGTCTGTTGTTTCCCTACTGTGTAATGGCTACATTAGACCAAGAGGATGCGTATTACCATATACCGATGCATGCATCCTACCACAGATTTTTAAGACTGGATGAATGGAAGCCTTCTCCATCTCCAGTACAAGGCTCTTCTCTTTGGGATCTTTCAGGCTCCGAGATTTTTCACGAAGGTAATTTTAGAAATAGCGGTCTTTGTCAGAATCCAGGGGATACTTCTAGTACCTTATATATACGACTTTATACTGATTTAGTCCTGTCACCAATATTTGACCAACCACTGTCATCTCCACTGCTCTACCATCTGGAACTTGGGGTAGAATATAAACAGGGATAAATCAGCTCTAGCCCCTCCAAAATCAGCGTACGCTGCAGTGAATGGAACGGCTCCCGTTCCTATTCTCTATGGGGATGTATGTGCCGTATTCCATCTCTGTATATGTCGTTAATCGACACATACAGAGATGGAAAAAAAAATGGCAGACCCCATAGAGAAGTAAAAATAAAAAAAAGTAAAAAGTAGAACACACGAACACAAATAAATACATTTTATTTTTTTATCATACTAAAAGCAATATGATAAAAAAATATCGTTTTTTTTTAAAACTTAGTTTATTAACCCCTTCCCGCTTTTGGGCGTGACTGTACGTCCAAATTCAAAGTGTGTTCCCACAATAGGGCGTACAGTCACGCCCTGTAGATAAAACCGGCACAGGAGCTGTGCGCACTTTATCTTCAGTGGCTGTCAGCTGTCATACACAGCTGACATCCCGCTGCAATGGCTGCGATGGCAGTTACCGCCGATCGCAGCCATTTAACCCCTTCAATGCGGCTGTCAATGGCGTCCGCCGCATTGAAGTGGTTCCCTCTGTACCACCCCGGGCCCTCCCGCGATGGATCGCGGGTGGCGATGGTTGCTGTGACAACCAGGAAGCCGTTGCTAGGCTTCCTGGTTGCCCAGGTACGGTAGCCTATTAGGTCCTGCCCGAGGCATGACGTAATAGGCTAACTGTCAGATGAAGAATGACAGAAACGATACATACACTGCACTATATAAGTAGTGCAGTGTATTGTACCGGGGATCAGAAGACCAGATCTTCAAGTCCTCAGGTAAGTGTAATAAAAAAAGTAAAAAAAAATTAAATAAATAAAAGTTTTAACTAATAAAAACAACAATCTCCCTGTTACCCTGATCAACTCCTTTATAATTAGGAAAAAAATGAAAACATGAAAAAAAACTATACATAATAGGTATCGCCGCATTCGGAACGGCCTGATCTATAAAAATATCAATTTTTTTTTTACAGCACAGTGAACACCGTAAAAACTTTTAATAAAAAACAATGACAGCATTTCATTTTTTGGTCATCTTGTCTCAAAATTTTTTTTATAAAAAGTGATCAAAAAGTTGCAAGAAACGCAAAATGGTACCAATAGAAACTACGGTTTGTCACGCATAAAACAAGCCCTGCCGCAGCGATATCACTTAAAAATTAAAAAAGTTATGGCTGTCAGAAAATGGCGACACTAAAACATTATTTTTTTTAGAAAAGAGTATTTTTATTGTGGGAACGTAGTGAAAGGTAAAAAAACTATATAAATTTGGTGTCACTGTAATCGTATCGATCCACCGAATGAATTTAACATGTTGTTGATACTGAACACTGTAAAAAATAAAAAAACAAAACCGTGCTAGAATTGCTGTTTTTTGGTTTCCTCATCTCCCAAAAAAATGGAATAAATAGTGCTAAAAAAAATTGCATGTACCCCAAAATGGAACCAATAAAAATTCCAGCTCGTTCCACAAAAAACAATCCCTCGCACAGCTCCGTCAACGGAAAAATAACATGTTATGACTCTCAAAACGCATTGATTCACAATGATGCAAAATGACGGCCCAGACTAATTTTTTAGGTCCAGTAGAATTTCACTAAATACCCAACATCGTCATTTGCTGAACCACACAGGTGGACACCGTAGATGCAGTGGAGATGAGGAAACTTTAGGGCCTTGGGCTGCTTATAGGGCTAGTGAAGAAGTCAAAGATTAGGGAAAACTGGATTGCAGATGCTTTGTATAATACCCAATAAACCCGGCCTGTGCATAAAGGATTGGTTCAAAGCGTTCCACACCAATCCATGGATTATTCATTCACCCCATTATTACATCATCCTATTATGCCCTGATGCACTCCGCCCAGCTTACATATACCCTGATGTACTCAGCCCAGCTTACATATACCATGATGTACTCCGCCCAGCTTACATATACCCCAAATTATAAGCTGAAATACCAGTAAGACACCAAGCAAAATCTGTGCTTCAAAAGCCAAACGGCAATTTATGACCACATATGGGGTACTACTGTATTCTGGAGAAGTTGCTTTACAAATGCAATGGTGCTTTTTCTCCTTTATTTGATGAGAAAATGAACATTTTATACCTAAAGCTACGTCTTAGTGGAAAAAACTGTAATTTTTCATATTTACTGCCCAATTCTAATGAAATCTATGAAACACCAGGGGGGTCAAAATGCTCATTACACCCCTAGTTGAATTCCTCTAGGGGTTTAGTTTCCCAAATGGAGTCACTTTTGGGGGGTTTCCACTGTACTGGTACCTTAGGAGCTTTACAAATGCAACATGGTGCAGAGAAATCAAACCAGCAAAATCTGTACTGCAAAAGCTAAATGGCGTGCCTACCCTTCTGAGTCCTGCCGCTTGCGAAAACAGCAGTTTATGACCACATGTTGGGTATTTCCGTACTCTGAAGAAGTTGCTTTACAAATGTTGGGGTGCTTTTCTTCATTTATTTGTTGAAAAAATTAAAAATACTGAGGTAAAACGACATCTTATTGGAAAATAATGTAATTTTTCATTTTCACCTGTGTGGTCAAAATGCTCACTACACCCCTAGATGAATTCCTTTAGGGGTGTAGTTTCACAAAGGGAGTCACTTTTGGGGGGTTTCTTTTGTTTTTTTACCACAAGACCTCTTCTAACCTGACATGGGGCCTGAAATATAATTTAAGAACAGGAAGACCGAAAAATCCACTAGGTGCTCCTTGCTACTGGGGCCTTTGTTCCAGGCCCGTAGCACACTAGGGCCACATGTGGGATATTTCTAAAAACTGCAGAATCAGGGCAATAAATATTCAGTTGTGTTTCTCTGGTAAAAACCTTCAGTATTACAGGAAAAATGGATTAAAACTGAATTTTTGCAAAATAAATGAAATTTGCAAATTTCCCTTCCACTTTTCTTTAATTCCTGTGAAACGCATAAAGGGTTAAGAAACTTTCTAAATGCTGTTTTGAATACTTTAAGGGGTGCAGTTTTTAAAATGGGGTGATTTGTGGGGGTTCCTAATATATAAGACCCTCAAAGCTACTTGAGATCTGAACTGTTCCCTGAAAAAATAGCCTTTCGAAGTTTTCTTGAAAATGTGAGAAATTACTGCTAAATTTATAAGCTTTATAACATCCTAGAAAAATAAAAGGATGTTCAAAAAATGATGCAAACATAAAGTAGACATATGGGAAATGTTAACTAGTCACTATTTTGTGTGGTATAACTATCTGTCTTACAAGCAGATACATTTTAATTTAGAAAAATGCTAATTTTTGAAATTTTCTCAAAATTTTGGTGTTTTTCACAAAAAATATTGAATTTATCGACCACATTTTTTCTATAACATAAAGTGCAATATGTCACGAGAAAACAATCTCAGAATCGCTTGAATAGGTAAAAGCATTCCGGACTTATTACCACATAAATTGACACATGTCAGGTTTAAAAAATGAGGCTCTGTCATTTGGTCCAAAAGTGGCTGCATCCTTAAGGGGTTAAAGATTAACAGAGTCTTACATCACAAAACATAGCAATATTTCAATACAAAATTATAAAGGTCACAGTATACAGAAGTCAGAATGAAATTAGCAATAATACAGGTCGTGCAAATAAAGCATATTATACAGATGGCGTAGTCTAATCACAAATACATTCACAATTGTGATAAAAACACCGAAAAAGGCCATACTTAAAAATGGACACAGACAGGTCAGAAACGCTGATGATGGAGAGTGAACAGGTGCATTTAAAGAATAATAACCATTCCCACTAGTCTTGAGGGGAGTGGTGTGTGGTGCATAATATGTGTAGTAAAAAATAATAAATGAATGGTGTATGTGCAAGTGATAATATGAGTGAAATATAGGGGGCAGTAGTGAGTAAAGTTCCTAAGTGAAAATAAATGAATAATGGACATTTAGTTCCAGTTAAGGAGTTAGGCACTCGCAAGTCTGGGGATCCTTGTCGTGGATTGCGAGCTTGCGTCCTTTTGGCCAAAACGATTACTAACACCCCAGGTATTTTTCATGCTTACTTTATTTGCTTCTTTTGGACACAGCCGGGTCTTTGATGCTGGGAGAGTATGGTGTGTTGTCGTTTGGCTTATCAAGCAGGGTAGCCCGCTCTATGCATTATCAAGGCGTCACAAATAGGCTTTTACCTGGCTATACACATTGCGCCTCATGACTTACACACTATCCCTCCATGTTTCACACACTTGCACCCCATTATTCATTTATTTTCATTTAGCCACTTTACTCACTACTGCCCCCTATATTTCACTCATATCCTCACTTCCACATACACCATTCATTTATTATTTTTTACTACACATATTATGCACCACACGCCACTCCCCTCAAGACTAGTGGGAATGGCTATAATTATTTAAATGCAACTGTTCACTCTCCTTCATCAGCGTTTCTGACCTGTCTGTGTCCATTTGTAAGTATGGCCTTTTTAGGTGTTTTTGTGTTATATGTCCCCTTGTTTTTATCTCACAATTGTGATAACAAAGAGTCACGTAAATCAGTATATCTGTGTGTTGTATATTGTGTAAGCGGTGAGTCACACCACAGGCCCCACACCTTTAGAAATTTCTCCACACATCCCCTTTGTCTGTATACCAGTCTAACATAATGTAACGTCCATGGCCACGGGCCGTCGGGTTTACTCACTCCCCGACGCCCGCAGCCATGGATTCGTGAGCGCTGGTCCCTGTCTCCTTCCTAGGAGACGCCAGCGCTCACTTCCGCTCCGTCCTGCAGTGTCCCGTAGGGTGCGCGCGCTCACGTGCGCACGGCCTTAATGGGCCAGCGCGCGCAAAAAAGGATCGTCATCATCATCAACTGCCCTGATTTCCTGGTCTATAAGAAGGCCCCAGGCCTTCTGATCCTTGCCTGAGCGTTGTTAGTCTATCCCAGTCTGTCTCGCAAATGGTCCCTTAGTGTTTCCCCGTTCCAGCTGTTACCCGTGCCCTGTTACTCGTTCCTGTATTCCGTATTGTTCCAGTTCCTGTGCCTACCAGCGTTGGAGTCATGTCTTCTGCCACGTCCAGTGTCTTCTGTCACATCCAGTGTCTTCTGCCACGTCCAGTGTCGTTTGCCACGTCCAGTGTCTTCTGCCACGTCCAGTGTCTTCTGCCACGTCCAGTATCTTCTGCTTCATCGGATACTGCCCGCCATGTCTGGCGCCACCTGCCGCACCAGCCTCCATCCGTGCTGAAGCCACAGCCACCGTCCGGACTATTTCAGGTACCCAAGCGTTACTGTCTGCCATTGACTTTCGCATAGACTGTGACCTGGTCAGCTGCCTCCCCGCTACGGCGGAGCGGCCTAGTGGGTCCACATACCCTGTGTCCGTGACACATAAGAGAGCATGGAATTTACTAAGGCCTTCCATTGGGATTGAGTAGGAGGCCGTGGGCCCATCCATCTAAGGGCAATTGACTTGCGAGCCATAAACAGTGCCTCCCTCAATAATGTCTTTGTGTGACTAGACCATATGTCCTCAGAGGTAAGCCCAAACTAGCACAATACAGACGAGAGGGGGCGTGGAAATTGTAAAATCTCATTGAGTAGGTCTAGAACCTCCTTCCAGAATGACTAAATCCACAGGCACATCCATATCATATGCCAGAAATCAGAGTCCATGGCTCCACATCTGTGGCATTCAAGAGTAGGGCATTTACCCATCTTATGAAGTCTAAACGGTGTTAAATAACTTTGATGTATTATGAACAACTGTGTCATTCTGTTGTTAGCAGCTGGAGATACCAATAAGTGAGATTGCAAGATATCATTCCACATCCCAGTGTCCATGTTGGGGATAAGACCTTTCCACCTATCCTCTACTGCCAGCGGAGCAGCCGCCAATTTTGCCTGAATGAGAAAGGAGTATATGGCGGAAATTAAACCCCTAGGGCCCTGCGATTTGAGAACCCCTATGAGGGGAAAATTAGATATGTTCCTCCCAGCTTGAGAAAATGAAGAGTGGAGCGCACATCTGATTTGTAAAAATTTGTAAAAGGCATCCCTTGGAATATCGAAGCCTTCCTGCAGTTGTGCAAATTACTTTACAGTTCCCTCTGTATATAAATCTCCTACACATGTTACTCCATGTCCTTTCCAGAATTGCTGGTCTAAAGAGGCTGTCATATGTATTAGAGATGGGTTGTGCCATAAAGATTGCTCGGTCACTATAGCCGTGAATGATAGAATTTTTTGGGTCGCCTGCCAGACCTGTGCAGCAACTCTGTGTAATGGTAATAATTTCCTTACGAGAGTGAGGCATACCCTCCAATATAGGCCATAGGTTAGGTAGATCCAAAT
Source organism: Rhinoderma darwinii (assembly GCF_050947455.1). NCBI lineage: Eukaryota > Metazoa > Chordata > Amphibia > Anura > Rhinodermatidae > Rhinoderma > Rhinoderma darwinii. Next base: position 251,973,431 of record NC_134689.1, on the reverse strand, counting down.
AAAAGGCTAGGTAATGTTCTCTATTAGGCAAGACATCCATGCTGACCAATGTGGTGAGATATCGCAATTGGCCAGCTAAGTAGTACAAATAAAAATCTGGAAGTGATGTACCTCCAAATAATTTAGGCCTCTGTAGAGAGGTCAATTTAAGCTTTGACCTACCCGATCCCCAAATAAAGGAAGGTAAAAGAGCATGTATGGCTTTAAAGAATGACAGCGGTATTGGTACCGCTATGTGTTCTAGCATATAGAGACATTTGGGAAGAATAATCATTTTAACCAGGTTAATGCGTCCCACGACCGCTAAGGGTAGCGAGCCCCATATTTTAAATTTGTCTTTTATATATTCCAACAGAGGGTAAATATTATTTGGCATATCTGAACCATGAACCTTGCTTATCACAATACCCAGATATTTAAAACTCGGTACCACCTTCAGGCCACATTCTACCGAAGCCCAACCCTCGTCCTGCAATGGTAGAAAATAGGACTTAGTCCAGTTGATAGACAGTCCAGAAAACCCCCCAAACTGATCTATCAAGTCTATCGCATTAAGTAATGTATCTTTAGGTCTAGACATGAAGAGGATCATATCATCGGCATACAAGCCAATTCTGTCCTCCCTACCTCTAAACTGTATCCCATAATATGACTGATGCTGACGTATAGCCAAAGCCAGTGGTTCTATAGCTATTAAGCACAGTAGAAGGAAGTCGGCACCACTCTCAATCCTCACAGCATGGAACAGGCAGATAGATGCAAGTGGAATCAGGGTTTTTCTCATTTAAGCAAAATTCGGGCGGTGCTCAGCATAAAAACAGACGGTCTTGTAGTATAATATAGATGAAAGAAATGAAAATGCGGCACTCACCCGTTTGCAAATCTTCTTAACTTTATTGTGTCACCTTGGCGAGGGTAAAAGCATTACAGGGAGGACAGCTAGTTGTAGGTTACAGCCTGTTTCGTGCTGGAGATCGCGCTTCTTCTGATCAGACAAAGTGGGAAATGTGACTCCATCCAAATAAGCAGAAAGTTCCTCCATGTCATATTGCACCCTAGAGGAATACAAATCTATATAGTATTGCGCAAACCTGTCCGCTATCCCCTCATTATCCACTATGATATCCCCATCCTTCCCCTTAATTTTAAGAATAGAAGGAGATTGGGAGCTCTGTCGTACAAGGTATGCCAGAAGTTTGCTTGACTGACCACCAAGTTCAAACTGAGTCTGTTTTAAGAAAAATTGTTTTTGGTGTGCCCGTTCCTGCAAAAGCAACAGATATTGTCTCCCAGAGTCAAGCCAATTTTGTCTATTGACACCTGTTTGTTCTGCAACATAAATCACTTCCAAGTCAGAGCATTTTCCAGCTAATTCATCCTCCATCCTGAGCGCTTTAAATACGATATAGATAATTTAAGGCATCCCCTAAGATATAAATACCTATAACAGCTCTTGCTGTGGAGCTCATTTTTGGCTTGATATGCAATACACGGGTTGGTATGGCTTCTGGGACCTACTCTGATTTTTGGTGATACCCTGGTCTCTATACCACTTTATTTACACTGAGATTTCAGTGTTAGCTACAACTCTCTCGTGTATACTATTTTTTACAGGGTCTGTATTACATTGTTCTGTTTCAGCATGCTTTTTGGAGACACATTTTGTGGTGTCGGTTATCCTTGTACTGTACATTTATAGCATGACTGTCATAGTGACCCTGTCCGGTATTATTGAATGTTGAATATAGGCCATTCTGAGTAGCCTCATGTTCTCCACATTGTATATTTTAATTGTCTGTGGTTTTTAGGTCCTGATGGCCAACATGTTCTTATGTATATTGTAATAAAGAATTTATATTTTTTGCAAGTTACTTACTGTACTTGGTGTCATTATTTTTCCCTTTTGGGAGATTTGATTTGTCTTCACATACAGTTATAGGTATTTATTGTCTGTTTTTCCTTGATATGTGTGGACGTTTACTATAACGTTTATCGTTAGGTCTGGTTCTATATAGGTATTCATCCCCTAAGATATGCTTTAGAAGTATCCCACAGAACACCCACATTATCAAAATCCTGGTGAGCCTGCAAAAATAGCTGCAACTGATCAGGTATCCTACCATTTGTACCTATGATCGTCAGCCAGAAGGGATGAATCTTCCATCCCCTGGGCCTGGGAATATCCGGGAGTTGAAAACTAGCCAGGACAGGGGAGTGATCAGATACCCCTCTAGGTTTGTACATAATTTGAGGTGACATTACCATTAACAAGTCATTACCGAACATGTAGTCTATTCGTGATAGCGAACTGTGCCCTTATGAGGAACATGAGTACACCCTAGTACTAGGGAATAGAAACCTATATATATTCGTCCATCCCACCTCCACCATCAGTAGATGGAGATGTGTATCTGGAGCATGTGGAGGCCCCAGCAGCTGGTTATGCATAAGCCTATCCATAGCATTATCCATGGTCATATTGAAATCCCCCAAGCAATGCAGTCGAGCACCCGGATACGCCGCTGAGAAGCTAACCACTTGGTGTAGTACCGACACTGATGCCGGAGGAGGGATACATACCCCTAGGAGGACATAGGAAAAATTATTGATGGATGCATGCACATATGTACCATGTAACATATTACTATAGCATTCAGTAAAGCAATTGAGCATTAACAGTGACGACATATTGCCTTCACCATAGTGGCTTAACATATACGAGGTGTGACAGACCATGTGGACAAGTTGTGGATGGGGGTCTATATTTCCCCAAGATTTCTGTCTTCTACTATCTGAAAACAACCAGGGAATAAATTCAGCAGAGAATGTGGTTCTCCCTCTGCAATAGTTTTTTTCTAAAACCTGGAAAAGGCCTGGTTGTTGGAGTGGGGAGAGATGGGTGGGTCCCCACTCCATCCACACAGTCCTGGTCTTGGGCTGTCTAGCTATTAATCAGGGGTCAGGTGTGATAGCCCTTTAAAAAGGCTGCAGTTCAGTCACACTCTCTCTCAGCCTGGGGAGAGGAGCTTGTGAGAGCAAACAGACTGCATTCATAACAGGTTGTATGGTCTGCATGGTTTATGGTGCCAGGCATTAGGCCTGCACTGTGTTAGTTAGGATACCTGACTGTATAGTTAGTGCCGGACAGGCATAGAGTTTTCTTTTATTTGTTTTCTTTTTATTTCATGTACAACCTGTAAATAAAACTGGCTGAGGCCAGTAGTACCACATCTTTGCAGTGCGGACTGAAATTTACGAGCGTGTTTGATACCGAGTGCCCGTCTACCCAGGAGACGACTGTCCCGCTACCTAATTCCCTTACAGAGGGAAGAACCCATGTGTCAGTATATGAGTTAATACCTAGAATCGATCTAATCAAGACATAAGAAAAAGGCATGTATGACGGTTATCTGAACCACGGAAAGCCGTGTACATTATCCAGAGTATGTCAAGGTTTTGCAGGATGAGATCGCCAGCAGTAATTTTTCTAAAACATCTTTCAGGGTGAGTTCAGGCTCCACAGAAGATGAAGTCCCTGCAGCAGCCAGCTTGTCCGCCTCACGTGTACGCTGTGGCATCGGTGAGCGCCCGCTATCTTGGCTATCGCTACGTGCATACTCTTGCAGTTTCTCCGCCGCCGACTGGCATCGTGTAGGACCCATTACCCTCTCCTAGTGTACTAGGATGTCTCCTGACCGTCCGGAGGTATTGTAGAACAGGTAGGATGTCAGCAGGATTAATGAAACATGGGATCAGTACGTAGCTACTGCCTCATGCGACCAGTCTCGTTGCGTGCCAAGCCACGCCCCCTTGCTTTCCATCATTTTGGACTAAAAAAAAAGAACATGGCAGACTATGCTATTGTTTCCTGGAAGACAAAAAAACAGAAACCTAACGGAATGGAGACAAACTGAGCCCAACTGAGGCTTAAAAAAAAAATCAATGGGTACTATGACGGAATAACAGAAAAAAACAGCGTAGATGTGTACAGCGCCTTACTTGTAAAGCATTGCGGAACTTGTTGGTGCTATACAAATAAAAATTTATAGTAGTAGCAGTAGTATATAATACTATGCAAACACTGATTCTATATAGTATATTATTATACATATATAATAGTATATATATTATATATTATACATTATTAGTGTAGGCGGTCAGGTTTGGGGTCTGTATTTAGGGGGTCTGTTTTAGTTTAAGGTCTGGGATCCGTATTTAGGGGGTCTGGTCTGGGGTCTGTATTTAAGGGTCTGGTCTGGTATCTGTTTATGGGGCCTGTATTTAGGGGGCCTGGTCTAGGGTTTGTATTAGTTTAGGGGTCTTTATTTAAGGGTCAGTATTAGTTTAGGGGGTCTAGTCTTGGGGCTGTATTACTTAATTAGTGTAGGCGGTCGGGTCTGTATTTAGGGTTCTGGTATGAGGTCTGTATTTATTTAGGGTGCTTGTTCTGGGGTCTGTATTTGTTTAGGGGGTCTTGTTTGGGGAATACAATAGTTTAGAAGGTCTGGGGTCTGTATGGATTCTATGATCTAGTCTGGGATCCGAATTTATTAGTCTGAGTAAAATGGTTTGTCCGGGCACATCGATAGGTCATCAGTATAAAAACCGGTCGGTGCCCGGATAACCCCTTTAATGGGCCTTGGTGTCTAAATTTGTGTGTTTCTATAGAGGCTGGAAATGGCTGCAGAAGTGATGGGCAAAGATGTCTCATCAGGAGAAGTCGCCATAACGGTCTGCGTCAGATGGAGAAGAAAAGAAAAGGCTCCCATCAGAGAAGACGTCACTTGTGAGTCACTGGATCTATAGGGGATCTGTCACCTCTCCTGACATGTCTGTTGCAGGTAATCCTTGTATTCTACATATCTCTGTGTACCCAAGACTGATAGACAAATGCGTGTTACCATTCCCATTGTCAAGAGGAAGTGTCCTTACACAGTATTATACTGTCAGCAGTGACGGATTAAGTAAACCATGGGCCCTGGGCTGTTCCACAAGCTTGGGCCCCCTTGTCCACCACCGCCCTGCCACGTCATGTCTATATTAAACACCACCTTTCTGTGTGAGCATTGACAAATGAGTGCTACGATTCCCCTTGTCAAAGGGCTGTGTCCCTACACACTGACAGTCTTCAACCATCGCTGACAGTATCACACTGTGTAGGGACACATCCTCCTGACAAGGGGAATGGTAACACGCATTTGTCTATTAGTCCTGGGTACACAAAGACTTTATGTGGAATACAAGGATTTCCGATAACAGACATGTCAGGAGAGGTGACAGATAAATGCAATGACTCACAGGTGATGTCTTCACTGATAGGTCGTTCTCTTTTCTTCTCCATCTTACACAGACCGCTATGGCGACTTCTCCTGATGACTGCAGTTTCCTGATGAGAAATCTTTTCCCCTTGATTCTGTAGCCATTTTCAGCGTCTATAGCAACATAAAAATTCAGACATAAACACCATAAATTGTCTTATACCCCAGACCCCTAAGCAAATTAAGACCCAGGCCCATACATTAACTCAAATCAATAAATTCAGTCCCCAAGAGGTAACTAAACTTTTAAAAAACATTTGGCGTGTCATAGTGAGAGTGATATGTCAGAAGTTTTGATTGATGGGGGTCCCAGCATTGAGACCACCACCGATCACTAAAACAAAGCAGCGGGAGTGCTTGGGTGAGCGCTGTTCCACTTAATTTCTGATTGTCTTTCCTCGTCGCGGTGTACGGACTCATAGACTTTCTGTTGTGCCCATAGACCGCATGCTCGGCTATCAGAGGAAAGACGATCAGAAACAAAGTGGCTCCTCACTCACCTGAGCGCTTCTGCCACTTTGTTTCAGCGATTGGTGGGGTCTCAGTGCCCGGACCCCCACCGATTAGAACATTTGACATGTCACTATGACATGTAATTTTTTTTAAAAAGTTTCGTTAGTTACCCTTTAAGCAGTCAGACACCCCTCCCCAGTGCATCTGACTGACTGCTGAGTGCCCTATGGGAGGGTCTAAGTGTCTGACACTTAGAGCGGATTTACACGAGCGTGTGCGTTTTGCGCACACAAAAAATGCGGCGTTTTGCGCGCGCAAAAGGCACTTAACAGCTCCGTGTGTCATCACCATATGATGCGCGGCTGCGTGCCTTTCGCGCACCCGCCATCATTATGACACTCTGTTTGTATGTTTGTAGCACCTGGTGCTTTTCTGTTTGCAATCATAGTTATACTGCTGTTGAGCAAATCACGCACGTCCCACGGAGGTGCCTCCGTGTGGCATGCGTGATTTTCACGCACCCATTGACTTCAATGGGTGCGTGATGCGCAAAAAACGCAGAAATATAGGACATGTCGTCAGTTTTACGCAGCGGACACACGCTGCGCAAAAATCACTGACAGTCTGCACTGCCCCATATACTTGCATAGGTCCGTGCGAGGCGCGTGAAAAGCACGCGCGTTGCACGGACAAATTACACGTTCGTGTAAATCCGCCCTTATGGCTCTGGGGGGGGGGAAGGAGTTATTCCCCTATAGAACCCTGAACAGTCAATCAAACGCTCTGACCCCCCCTGCAGAATAATAACTACTGAGGGCTCCATGGGGGAGATTATACTGCAGGGGGGGGTTCTGAGCATCTGACTTACTGCAGAGGGCTCTATGGGTGGGAAATTATTTTGCACACAAAAAATGTGAGATTAACCACCCTATATACAATTCACACTAACACCAAACACTATATATTCAAACCACACACACTATATAGACTTACATTATAGACACTATAAACACAGCACACACTATATACACAGCACACACTATATACACAGCACACACTATATACACAGCACACACTATATACACAGCACACACTATATACACAGCACACACTATATAGACTTACATTATGACACACATAAACACACACACACTACATAGACTTACATTATAGACACTATATACACAGCACACACTATATACACAGCACACACTATATACACAGCACACACTATATACACAGCACACACTATATACACAGCACACACTATATACACAGCACACACTATATAGACTTACATTATGACACACACACACACACACACACACACACACACACACACACTACATAGACTTACATTATAGACACTATATACACAGCACACACTATATAGACTTACATTAACTAACACACACACACTTACCAGTCTCTTCCTCTGCGGTGCTTGTCTCTGGCAGCCTCCAGGACCTTAATCATGTGACTGTGACGTCACCACAGGTCCTTCACCCTCTAGTTTCAGTTTTGCCGTTATCAGGCAGCTGCTGGAGGTTTAGACAGGAGGGACAGTGCACAGCAGCACAGAGGAGCAGACTGTCAGGGAGACTCCAGCACCTGCCAATCACAATCTCTGACAGTCTGCTCTCTACAGCTGATGTGCTGTGCCCCTGTTCCCTGGCCGCAATTGACTCCCCCTGCACATTCCCCCCGCCTCTAGAATGCGGCCGGCAGCAGCAGCCCTGGAGAGTTTTGTTTCAATTGTCTGCGGTGTGGGAAGCTATGGGCCCCCCTGCAAGCCTTGGGCCCCGGGCGACCGCCCGAAACGCCCATATGGGGATCCGCCACTGACTGTCAGCGATGGTTGGAGACTCAGTATGTAGGGACACAGCCCTTTGACAAGGGGAATCGTAACAACTATTTGTCAATGCTCACACAAAAAGGTGGTGTCCTTTTTTTAATTTTATTTTATGGTTCGTGCTCTCATACTTTATAATGGGAACACGGCCCACAAATGCGGGTGACTGTCCGCGGCCGGCCAAGCCCGTAATCACGGACAGTGTGCATGGTTGTGTGCATGGGGCCTAAGGGTATGTTCCCACACACAGGATACACTGCAGATTATCTGCAATAGCAAATCTGCAGCATAATCTCTAGAAAAACGCTGGTAGATCTGTCACAGAAATCCGAACCTAAGGCCTTATTCACACGAACGTGTTAAACGTCCGTATGACGCCGTTGAAACAACGGCCGTCACACGGACCTATATAATTCAATGTGGCCGTTCACATGGCTTTTGTATCAACGGACCGTGTGAAGGGTTCATGAGAAAATAGGACATGTCCTATTTTTTCACGCTTCACGCATCCCTCCATAGACTCTAGTCTATTGGGAATGCATGATGCATGATATCGCGTCCCGCAGCACAGAGCACGGATGCACTTTGGACGTGCGGGATGTGCAACGCCTGTGTGAATCCGGCCTAAATAGTGCGTTTTTCCTTCTCATATTGCTGTGGAAACCGGCGTTTTTTACGCAGCAGTTTTACCTGCGGATTTAGTTTTAAACATTGGTTATAGCAAAGTTTATGTGCACCTGCAGATTTCCAGCAATTTTTTCCGCGTAAACGCTGTAAAAACTGCAACAACATAAATCTATATAACCAAAGAGTGAAATATAGTAGTGATCACCCACCAAATACATATATGTGTCAAAAAGTAGTTTTGTTAGGGGGTTGATCAAAAAGGATAATTAATATATATTTGCCTGCATCCAGACTAAATGACCAAACCAAAAACAAAAAAAGATGCAATGCGCAATTGTAAGGTATCAAATATAAAATGTGATCTTTATTAAGGATTCTAAAGCAAAGTATATAAAAAGGTCCACAGACACACTCAAAGAAGGACGACCACCTCACCAGCTCCTACACATGAGGTGATGAGAAAGCATATACATGGATCAGATAATAAAGTATACGAAAAGCGCGTCGGGGTGGACGCCTATCTTTTGCTCTAGCACTTTACGGGTCAGTATGGCTATATATATTTTTAGATTATTGTTATCTGGTTGATGCAGATTATTACTGAATATGTCCTTATATACAATCATTTGTACACTTCTGTCTGCACTTTCATGATATACTTTATTATCTGATCCATGTATATGCTTTCTCATCACCTGATGTGTAGGAGCTTCTGATGTGGTCGTCCTTCTTTTAGTGTGTCTGTGGACCTTTTTATATACTTTGTTTTAGAATCCTTAATAAAGATTACATTTTATATTTGATACCTTACAATTGCGCATTGCATCTTTTTTCGTTTCTCATTTGAACAACATAAATCTGTTGCAGAATTTCTGAACCCCATTGAAGTCTATGGGCCAAACACGCAGAATCTTGCACAGAACACGCAGCATAAATTGAAATTCTGTGGAATTTGTGCACCGCAGAACAATTTCGCACTACTTTTGTGCGGTTTTTTTCCGCAGCGTGGGCATTCACTTTGCTGCTACTGTAAATACTGCAGAATTTCTGCACAGAATCCCATTGTGGAAATTACGCAGCGTTTACGCTACGTGGGAACCCAGCCTAAGTATACCCCAATATGTGAAGTTGCAGACCACACCCTGTGCTGCAAAGTCTCTCAGACCATTTTAAACACAGCTCAAAATGAGACATCTTCATTTAGAAATGCTTTTTATTTGTTCATTTTGCAACACTTTAGATGTACATATTACAATTTTAGATCATATTGGACCATACACACTTAATTCTGTAATTATTCCACGTACATCCTTCAAGAAGCCAGTGAAAGACACACCAATGAAATTAAATTGTAACCTTTCTCTGCCTTTTTGGCATCTCCAACAAGGAGAAGAACAATCATTGAAACGATCTGTGAAGTGTTTTGGGGACCATGTATTACCTAGTTATTAACACCTCAACGCAAAATGGCGTACAAATACAGTGAAGGAAATAAGTATTTGATCCCTTGCTGATTTTGTAAGTTTGCCCACTGTCAAAGTCATGAACAGTCTAGAATTTTTAGGCTAGGTTAATTTTACCAGTGAGAGATAGATTATATAAAAAAAAAAAAAAGAGAATCACATAGTCAAAATTATATATATTTATTTGCATTGTGCACAGAGAAATAAGTATTTGATCCCTTTGGCAAACAAGACTTAATACTTGGTGGCAAAACCCTTGTTGGCAAGCACAGCAGTCAGACTTTTTTTGTAGTTGATGATGAGGTTTGCACACATGTCAGATGGAATTTTGGCCCACTCCTCTTTGCAGATCATCTGTAAATCATTAAGATTTCGAGACTGTCGCTTGGCAACTCGGATCTTCAGCTCCCTCCATAAGTTTTCGATGGGATTAAGGTCTGGAGACTGGCTAGGCCACTCCATGACCTTAATGTGCTTCATTTTGAGCCACTCCTTTGTTGCCTTGGCTGTATGTTTCGCGTCATTGTCGTGCTGGAAGACCCAGCCACGAGCCATTTTTAATGTCCTGGTGGAGGGAAGGAGGTTGTCACTCAGGATTTGACGGTACATGGCTCCATCTATTCTCCCATTGATGCGGTGAAGTAGTCCTGTGCCCTTAGCAGAGAAACACCCCCAAAACATAATGTTTCCACCTACATGCTTGACAGTGGGGACCGTGTTCTTTGGGTCATAGGCAGCATTTCTTTTCCTCCAAACACAGCGAGTTGAGTTAATGCCAAAGAGCTCAATTTTAGTCTCATCTGGCCACAGCACCTTCTCCCAATCACTCTCAGAATCATCCAGATGTTCATTTGCAAACTTCAGATGGGCCTGTACATGTGCCTTCTTGAGCAGGGGCACCTTGCGGGCACTGCAGGATTTTAATCCATTACGGCGTAATGTGTTACCAATGGTGTTCTTGGTGACTGTGGTCCCAGCTGCCTTGAGATCATTAACTAGTTCCCCCCGTGTAGTTTTCGGCTGAGCTCTCACCTTCCTCAGGATCAAGGATACCCCACGAGGTGAGATTTTGCATGGAGCCCCAGATCGATGTTGATTGACAGTCATTTTGTATGTCTTCCATTTTCTTACTATTGCACCAGCAGTTGTCTCCTTCTCACCCAGCGTCTTACTTATGGTTTTGTAGCCCATTCCAGCCTTGTGCAGGTCTATGATCTTGTCCCTGACATCCTTAGAAAGCTCTTTGGTCTTGCCCATGTTGTAGAGGTTAGAGTCAGACTGATTAATTGAGTCTGTGGACAGGAGTCTTTTATACAGGTGACCATGTAAGACAGCTGTCTTTAATGCAGGCACCAAGTTGATTTGAACCGTGTAACTGGTCTGGAGGAGGCTGAACTCTTAATGGTTGGTAGAGGATCAAATACTTATTTCTCTGTGCACAATGCAAATAAATATATATAATTTTGACTATGTGATTTTTTTTTTTTTTTATATATATAATCTATCTCTCACTGGTAAACTTAACCTAGCCTAAAAATTCTAGACTGTTCATGACTTTGACAGTGGGCAAACTTACAAAATCAGCAAGGGATGAAATACTTATTTCCTTCACTGTATGTCATCAGCGGGATAAGTGATCGGTGCTCACATGGGCACAACAGTTGTGCCTATGGGATCAGAAGTGGGAATATGGCTGTAATTGTCTGTCAAACTCCCACACTAATGGCCGGGAATGGAGAAAAGTCTGATCCCTTCAGTTTAACCCCTCACTGTTGTGTGAAAAAGCGAGGCTCCTGTCCCTGTCAGTCACAGCAATGTAATCTTAGGTATTACTGTACCTTAAAGAGGTCTGTGCATTTCTGATCCACAGACAGTAGTGTACTGTATTGTCATCTAAAGCAGGGTTCAGAAGCGTAGGAGCGCCATTTGGATTTTGGAGCTCAAATTTAGCTGGAATGGATTGCGGAGGCCATTGCAATTTACTTGGAATGAATGGATTGCGGAGGCCATTGCAAATTGCTTAATGGGCCAAAACGGTGAAAACCCCACACAAGTGACCCCATTTGGTAAGCTACACCCCTCAAGGAATTGATCTAGGGGTATATTGAGCATTTTGACCACACAGGGTTTTTGCAGAAATTTATTGGAAGTAGGTAGTGAAAATGAAAATCTAAATTTTTTCCAATAAAATGTAGGTTTAACAAATGTTTTTTAAAATTTCCATAAGAACTAAAGGAGAAAAAGCACCCCAAAATTTGTAAAACAATTTCTCCCGAGTACGGCAATACCCCATATGTGGTCATAAACTGCTGTTTGAACACACAGTAGGGCTCAGAAGGGTTGGAGCGCAATTTGGCTTTTGGAAAGGTTTTTGGACGCCATGTTGCATTTGCTGAGCCCCTGTAGTACTATTACAGTGGAAACACCCCAAAAGTTACTCCATTTGGTAAACCACACCACTTGAGGAATTATCTTGGGGTATAGTGAGCATTTTGACCGCAAAGCATTTTTGCTGAATTAATTAGAATGAAGCCGTGAAAATGAAAAAAAAATTTTTTTTCTTTTTTCCCATGTAGATTTAGATCAACATTTTTCATTTTCACAAGGAATAAAGATGAAAAAGCACCCTAACATTTGTAAAGCAATTTCTCCCGAGTATGGTAATACCCCATATGTGGTTATAAACTGCTGTTTAGACATATGGGAGGGTTCAGAAGAAAAGGAGTGGTATTTGACTTTTGGAGTGTAGATTTTGCAGTAATGATATGCGGACACCATGTCGTATTGGCAAAACCCCTGATGTACCAAAAGAAAGTGACCCCATTTTAGAAACTTCACGCCTAAATGCATTTATCAAGGGGTGTAGTGAGCATTTAGACACAGGTGGTTTTCAGAAATTAAAGGGAATGTGTTGCTAGAATGTTTTTTTTTCTTTTTTCAGATAAACAATTAGTATATAAGTGATTACACATTGTTTTAATTTTTTACATTTTTTCACAAGTCAGGAAATATTATAAATTAGATTCTCATTTATAACATTTCCATGTGCTGGCCACTAGAGTGAGCAGTTCCCAAAATTGCAGCATGGTCACTGTGGTAAAGCAACCTCATTGATTTATGCTGCAAATTTGGCGTGGACACACTCTCCTCTAGTGTCCTCACACAATCCCCCTCCCTTCTTCTGGGTAGTGCTAGGAGAGGGAGGGGTTTGAATGTCTTCAAACCTCCTACACTGTGTGCCGCCATTTTCTGAGCGACTGCACAGTGGTAGGAGGTTCTACACATCCTAGACTAACATAAATTACCTCCTCCTCCGCTCGTCTAGCAAGTACTTGCCGCCTACGCTCCTCTTCCTTGCGCCTTCGCTTCATTGAACATATGGCCAAAAGCCACTGCTGGAAGTCGTCATCTTACTGTCCGGCAGCGGCTTCCATTCCAAATGAAAATGGCGCCAGATTTCGCTCTACGAACGAGCTTCGTTCTGGTCTGTGTGGGAACTGCGCATGCGCAGTTCACACACAGATGGCGCACGCTTCTGAGAATGGAACGGCTCCCGTTCGCATTCTCTATGGGGTTGTATGCGCCGTATAGCATCTCTGTATGTGTCGTTAATCGACACATACAGAGATGGAAAAAAAATGGCAGCCCCCATAGAGAAGTAAAAGTATGAATACATTAAAAAGTAGAAAGTGATAACACAAATAAAGAACATTTTTGTTTACATTATATTAAAAGCAATATAATAAAAAAAATTTAAAAAAATCATGACATCTTCCCTTTAATACAGATGATGCAAAGTGGAAATTGCAATTTTTCCACTGATCTGCCATTTAACTGTTCAATATGTTGTGCCCAGCTTGTGCCACTGGAGAATCGTACCCCATAAATTGTTAAGCGGGTTCTCCAGGGTATGGCGATGCCATATATATATATATATATATATATATATATATAGACGTAAACTGCTGTTTGGGCACACTGCGGGGCTTAGAAGGCAACTTAGTCCCTGTACAATCCCTACACACTCGGGACTCTGCTGACTTCCACCTTGCCTGAGAAATGTTGTGCTTCCATACGTTTGTCTCGTAAATGTTTCCTTAGCTGTTTCCTGTATTCCGTAACCTGTATCCTCTTTCCCCGTATCCAGTATCTGTGTCGAGTCTCAAGTGTCCGAGACGACTTCACCATCTGTGTCTAGTGCCCAGGTCAAGCCGAGTGACACATACTCCCTTCCTGCTGCTCCCTCGGTCTCCAGGATATCGAGAGTTACTCGCTCGGGCGTCGCCTGGCCTAGCAGATTGAGGCAGTCTCCAGCCAATAGGAGCTCAGGAGCTTCAGGCCAATCAAAGCCTGGCTGATGTTCCTGAGCTCCCGCCCTCTCCTTGTTTAGTTCAGCGTGGGGTAGTAGGTCTTTGCCTGTAATTAGAGTTACCTAGCCTGGTGCTTTCCCTTGTTTCCGACTCCCCTGAGCGACTTGCATTTTGACTCCTTTATGACATGACCCCTGACTCTTTTTTGCCTTCTGACTTTTGTTTTTTCCGCACTCTCCCGGTTTGACCCTGCCTGCCTGACTCCACCTTTTGCACCCGGACTTGTCCGTGGTGCAATTGCCCTGCCTCTCCCTCCGTGTACTTCTCAGGTGACCCTTTGTTATTTCGTACTGTCTCTGTCTTATCCGTTTGTCAGTTTCACTGGTACTAGTATAGGGAACGCCGCCCAGTTGTGCACCGTCATTTAGGTCGGGTCGTACAAGTGGGTAGGGACAGAGGTTTGGGAAGAACAGGGACCTCACTGTTTACTGTGTATTTGTTCGTGACAGAATTACAGGCCCTTTACCTGCTCTTCCCTGTTGTCTGGCTTTGTTTGCCATAGACCCCTTGGTAGTGTTAACAGAGCAAATGCAGGGTTTCACCCAATTTTTGCAGGATCTGGCCCAGAGAGTCTACCAGCAGGAGCATGCCCTGCAGGTGGCCGCCCCTGTGTTACCCGTGGCAGCCTACCCTCCCGCACCTGTGCTGGAAGCCCAAATCCAGTTACCCGATAGTTTCTCTGGCGATCTAAAATTTTTTGCATCTTTTCGTGAGAGCTGCATGCTTTATTTTCAGTTACGGCCCCATTCTTCTGGCTCTGAGTCTCAACATGTGGGGAACATCATATCCTGTCTGCTGGGGGACGCCCAGGATTGGGCATTTTCCTTATCTCCCACTAGTCCCCAACGCTCCTCTGTCGACGCTTTCTTTTCCACCCTGGGACATCTCTATGACCAACCCGACAGGACAGCATTCGCTGAAACTCATTTAGGGGGACTTCGTCAGGATAAGTGGCCGGTAGAGGAGTACTGCACTGACTTTAGGAAGTGGTCAGTGGAATCTACCTGGGGTGACTCAGCCCTGAAGTACCACTTCAGGCTAGGACTGACTGATGCCCTGAAAGACCTGCTAGTAGGTTACCCCCTCCCCACCCGACTCCCTAGATCAGCTCATGAATCTCTCTGTCCGTATCGACCATCGTATCCGGGAGCGTCGGCAGGAACGGCCCGGTCCTCCTACTCCAGTCGATTCAACTAGGTCTCGAGCTGTCCCAGTGCCATCTTCTTCAGCTGACTACCAGGAGGAACAGATGGAGATATGGATCACAGGAGATCATAAAGTTCGCAGGGAGTTCCGCCGCAAAAAATGCCTTATGCTTCTACAATGGAGACGCGGATCATCTGTCCCAAACGCAAAAAAGAAGACTCTGGAAAACTTCCGCGCCTAAGTGGTCATCGGGGAGGTCACTTAGGCGCACAGGTATTTCCCGTTCATTTTAATAAGATCTTGTTGCCAGCCTAGGTGTCATTTTTGGGCAAGACTGGGATAGGTTCTGCGTTTGTGGACTCAGGGTCAGTTGCCAATTGTATTTACCACGGTTTTGCTTTGTGGATTGGTTTACCCCTTATTGATTTGTCTGGTCCTATTCCCCTGGTAGGGGTAGACTCCTCCCCGTTATTTGCGGACACGTTTTTCAGACTACCCCTGTGTTTTGTTTAAAGATTGGTTCAATTCACTTGAAGGAAGGTACTATGTTTGTCCTTAAGGGGCTACCCACCGAGATTTATTAGGTCTCCCCTGGTTGATAAAGCATAACCCCATCTTAGATAGGGTGACGGGGGAACTTGTTAATTGGGGTAAGAAGTGTTTGTCATCTTGCATGTCCACCTTAAGGGTCAGTCTCCTTGAGGAGGGGAACACTCTTCCTGAATTTATTCAGGATTTCAATGACGTATTTTCTAAAAAAGCCTCTGAAGAGTTACCACCTCATCGAGTACACGATTGCGCAATCGACCTGGTACCTGGAGCCAAGCTCCCCAAAGGTAGAATCTTTAATCTATCTTGCCCTGAGCGTGTAGCGATGTGGGAGTATATCCAGGAAAGCATGGCCAAGGGGTACATCTGCCCCTCCTCATCACCTATAGGTGCTGGTTTCTTCTTTGTGGGGAAGAAAAACGGGGGGCTCCGACTCTGTATCGACTACTGTCAGCTTAATAATATTACTATGAAGAACCAACATCCACTTCCGCTCATCCTCGATCTCTTTAATCAGGTTCAGGGGGCCCAATGGTTCTCTAAGTTTGACCTGCGGGGGGCCTATAACCTGATTAGAGTTTGTAAGGGGGATGAGTGGAAGACTGCATTTAACACCCCCGAAGGGCCTTTTGAGTACCTGGTGATGCCCTTCTGTCTATGTAATGCGCCAGCTGTGTTCCAGACTTTCGTAAATTATATTTTTATAGACTATCTGGGGCTCTTCTTGGTGGTATACTTGGATGACATTTTGGTGTTTTCCAAAGACTGGGACTCGCACGTGAAACATGTTTGGACTGTCCGCCACATTCTCAGGGAGAATAATTTGTTCGCTAAATTTGAAAAATTTATTTTTGGTACTCAAGAGATGCCTTTCTTGGGACACATCCTTACCCCTGAGGATTTCCGCATGGATCCTGCCAAGGTCCAGGCGGTATCTTAATGGGTCCGGCCTGCTTCCCTGAAAGCCCTCCAAAGGTTTTTAGGGGTCACAAATTACTACAGACGTTTTATCCAAAAATTTTCAGTTATCGCCAAACACCTTACCGACCTCACACGCAAGGGGGCGGATCTTCTCCACTGGTCTCTGGAGGCGGTCCGAGCCTTCGAGCTCCTTAAGGGGTGCTTTTCCTCCGCCCTGGGACTAATCCAACCGGATCAAACTCAACCCTACATTGTGGAGGTGGATGCTTCCGAGGTGGGTGTGGGAGCAGTATTGTCTCAGTGTCCTACTTCTCACACTCATCTCCGACCCTGTGCCTTCTTTTCCCGTAAGTTCTCTCCCACTGAGAAAAATTACGATGTGGGTAATCGGGAACTTCTGGCTATCAAATTTGGAGGAATGGCTTTGGAGGAATGGCGCCATTTTCTCGAAGGGACAAGACATCGGGTCACGGTCCTCACTGGCCATAAAAATCTTTTTTTTTTTTAGAATCAGCCAAGAGGCTCTTCCCTAGACAGGCTAGATGGGCTCTATGTTTTTACCAGGTTCAATTTTGTTGTTACCTACAGGCCTGGTTCAAAGAATATCAAAGTGGATTCTCTGTCCCGTAGTTTTCTGGCCACCCCTCCGCCTGACACCAAACTCGAAGGAGTATTGCTTCCTGGTGCCATAGTGGCAACCGTAGACTCTGACCTGACCACAGAGGTCACGGCCAGCCAGGACTCTGACCCTGAATCCCTTCCAGAGGGCAAACTGTTTATACCCCTACACCTCCGGCTGAGGCTCCTCCAGGAGTGTCATGACTCAGTCCTGTCAGGTCACCCAGGCATCTCTGGTACCAGGGACCTTGTCACCCGTGGTTTCTGGTGACCAGGGCTGCTACGGGATGTCGGAGCCTACGTGGTCTCATGTGAGACCTGCGCCCGGTCTAAAACTCCCAGATCCAGACCTGCAGGCTTGCTGTGTCCTTTGCCGGTGCCCCAAAGACCCTGGACCCATCTAGCCATGGATTTTATCACCGATCTCCCATCAATCCAGCGACGGTCGGTGATCTGGGTAGTGGTAGACCTGGAATAGCGAGGCCTTGGTAGCAACTTTTTGGCAAGGGCTGACTCCAAAAATAAAGGATGAGCTGGCGGCTCGTGTTTTACCATCCACCTTGGATGCTTTAATTCTGCTGGCAACACAAATCGATGCTGAACTAGTGTCTTCATCAGGCCATAAAGTAAACAAGGACATAGGCTCCTTTAAATACAGTGAGCAATTAAGTAACACAATTGTAATTTACAAAAAAACACCAAAAACAAAGGTCAAGGAGCAGCTGTGACGTCATATGGGGTCATGATGATGTAAACAGAACAAGTCAGATAACAATTAGAGTGATAGTACATGTGAAGAAATATTTATACACAATGAATAAACATTACTGTTCCAGGTAAACAAAACAAAATACAACATTAGTAGTTAAGGCTTCGTTCACATCTGCATCAGTGTCCCGTTCTGACGTTCCGTCGTAGCTTTCCGTCAGAACGGGACCCTGACTGAAACAAATGGAAACCTTAGGTTTCTGTTTGCATCACCATTGATTTCCGGTGCCAATGGTTTCCGTTTGTTTCAGTTGTGCAAGGGTTCCGTCATTTTGACGGAATCAATACTGTAGTCGACTACGGTATTGATTCAATCAAAACGACGGAACCCTTGCACAACTGAGACAAACGGAAACCATTGGCACCGTATCCGTCACCATTGAAATCAACATTTCTGATGGAACGGGGGAACGGGACCCTGACGCTTATGTGAATGAAGCCTAAAAGGAATATTTGGTACATTTATTAACAGGTAATGATCAATGAGATAAAATAAAGACGGAGGCGTAAAAACCTGAGTTGTGGCGATCCTCTAATAAATGTTGTGTTCAAACCAACTTAGGAGTGATATGTACAGGCGACACAACAATACTAATAAGAAAATCGGCGGTGCCGATGATAGATGATGTGCGCTAAAGAATACGGAGAAAGGAAGCCAGGCCATAAAAATGAATGAATGAAGGCCTCCTATCTAAAAAAGAAAGGAATTTTCTACAGGTTCCCTTTCCTTTCTTGCCATTCATGTACCACCTCCCCAAGATTCATAAATCCCCCACTGCCCCCCCTGGTCGTCCTATTATCTTGGGCATAGGGTCTTTGACCAGCAATTTGTCCCATTTCGTAGACTTACATCTACAACATTTTGTGTAAAGTTATCTTCTTAATTAAAAACTTGACACAATTAATTAGAGACGTATATGACCTAAAACTCAATTATAATTTGTCAACGATTAGCTTTTTAACAACAGATGTGTCTGCCCTCTATACTAACATTCCCCATGAAAAAGGTATACAAGCGACTGAATTTTATCTATCTTCTAACCCCCACATACCTAGTACACAAGAAATCTTTTTATCCAATTGTATTAACTTCATTTTACAACATAATGTGTTTAGTTTTAATAATCACTTTTATAAACAAATCCGTGGCTGCGCCATGGTGTCACGCTTTGCAGCTTCTTACTCCAATCTATACATGGGGATCTTCGAGGATACACATATTTTAGAAGATTACCCTTTTAGAAGGAACATTTTATTGTATCGCCTTTATATTGACGACCTGTTTTTTTTATATAGAAAGGGACATGACAGAGGCCACTATTTTTATGAAGTCACTTGACACTAATTAATTTGGCCTTTCTTTTACTCACAATTATTCTGAACATCCATTGACTTTTTAGATCTTACCATTGGTATAGATGATAAGTATATCATTAGTATAGATGATAAGTATTTTATTAGTATAGATGATAATGGCAATTTTATCACTAGGACCCATTTTAAATCTGTTAATGTTAACAGTTACCTTGACTTTACAAGTGCCCACTATCCTTCATGGCTAAAGAATATACCCTTTGGACAATTCAGAAAAGTCAGAAAAAAATTGTTCTGACTCTAAACATTTCCAGACTGAATGCAAGTTCTTAAAAAAGAGATTCAAAGAAAATTATTTTCCCACAAGCATAATTGAAGGAGCACATACTAAAGCTATGACTCTCACGTAGGAAGACTGTATTAAACCGATAATGACAAGAAATATGATTTTAATAATTTTAAACATAACTTTATAACCTCGTTTAATACTGGAAGTAAACTTGTTACATTTACCATGCGCAAACATTGGCATATCCTTAAGAATGACCCATTTCTGAAAGATATGCTACCTGATAATCCTAAAATTACATTCAGAAGATCACAGACATAGAGAAATATTCTCGCTCCCAGTAAACTACGTAACTGCAAACCATCTATCCCCAAAATGTTTCACATGCTGCATGGGTCTTTTCATTGTGGACACTCCAGATGTCTGTTTTGTTTGAATATCACACATAGAGCTAATACATACACCTCATCCATTACCTTGGAATCTTATCCCATTAAATCTTTTCTCAATTGTCGGAGTGAATATGTAATTTATTTATTACGATGTCCATGCAACCTTCAGTACATTGGCAGAACCACACAATCTCTACGCAGCAGAATAAATAAACACCGCTCTCTTGTAACCAATGGCTTTCAAAAACACAGTGTTTCTCTGCATTTTGCACATGTACATGACTGTAAATTTGATAAAATAACCATTACCCCAATTGAACAAATCTCACCAGATATCGCAAATAGATTTAGCAAATTAAAACAACACAAAAATTTTGGTATTTTTAAGTTATCAGTTTTACACCCAGGTGGTCTGAATGATATTTCTGAAACTTCCTTAGATTCATTATTTATTATGCGTCACCGTTTTTAACGGGTTTTACTGTTAAGATTATATTAACTTCATTTATCTGTGCTGCTTCACAGGCATTCATTGATTAATTTATCCATTTATTCTTATATATGTCTATACAGTTGTACTCTAATTTTCTCTAAATTACACGCATATCTAATCATTACTATACTATTTTAATACAAAACAATACCTTGCATCCATATTTATTTGCATCATTTTATTATAACAAAAAGAGTTTTACACATATTTATTGCATATTAATTCAAGTTTTTTATTATTATTTTTATTTTACTTGATTTATGCCTTTTAGTTTATTAATTAATTAATTCATTCATTCATAAATTCATTCATTCATTTATTCATATATTTTTTTTAATCCACACTCTTCCTATTAATCCATGTCCTTTATTTGATCCTACTATGCATGGTTGGTACTTGCATTGTTTTCTAAATCGCACTTTCAGGTCAAGTTTTTAGTGGGAATCAAGATCAGATTATTTGAAAGTGCCGACGGGAACCTGACCCAAAGGAAATGCAATAGTAATAGGGGTATTAGTTATGGCTGGATCATGTTGTTGATGAGACGAGGTGGGGGGGGGGGGAATAGATCTAGATGGAACCATATAGATAGTAAATGTGACAGGATAAGATGGTTGTTTCCAACAATAATGGAATTAATTTTATTATTTTTGTTTTTGTTTCTGTAATAGAGCTCTTTTTAAATGATCTGTGGATTTGGGGAGTAGTGGTGTATCCATATTTTAAAGCGGATGATGGTATATTTAGGGGCATGTGGGGCTTACAGGGGGAACACTAGAAGGATGCACTTGAGGAGTAACTTGGGGGAAAATGTTGGTTCTCCATTCACCTAGTCTATTTAATAGGTAGTTGGATCTATCTCTTTTACATTTTTGGACTTTTTTGATACTATGTCTTTTTTAACCCCTTCAAGACCAAGCTATTTTTGGCCTTCAGGACCAGACCCATTTTTTCAAATCTGACATGTGTCACTTTATGTGGTAATAACTCTGGAATGCTTTTACCTATCCAAGCGATTATGAGATTGTTTTATCGTGACATATTGTACTTTAGGTTAGTGAAAAAATTTGGTCGATAAATTTATTGCTTATTTGTGAAAAACACCAAAATTTAGAGAAAATTTGAAGAAATTATGATTTTTCTAATTTTAAATGTATCTGCTTGTAAAACAGATAGTAATACCACACAAAATAGTTACTAATTAACATTTCCCATATGTCTACTTTATGTTTGCATCATTTTTTGAACATTCTTTTATTTTTCTAGGACGTTACAAGACTTAGAACTTTAGCAGCAATTTCTCATAAAAGGAAATCATTTTTTGAACATTCTTTTATTTTTCTAGGACGTTACAAGACTTAGAACTTTAGCAGCAATTTCTCATATTTTTAAGAACATTACAAAAGGCTAATTTTTTCAGGGACGAGTTCAGTTCTGAAGTGGTTTTGAGGGCCTTATATATTAGAAACCGCCATAAAACACCCCATTTTGAAAACTTCACCCCTCAAAGTATTCAAAACAGCATTCAGAAAGTGTTTCAACCCTTTAGGCGTTTCACAGGTATTGAAGGAAATTTCATTTTTTTTTACAAAATTCATTTGTAATACATTTTTTTCTGTAACACAGAAGGTTTTACCTGAGAAATGCAACTCAATATTTATTGCCCAGATTCTGCAGTTTTTAGAAATGTCCCGCATGTGGCCCTAGTGCGCTAATGGACTGAAACACAGGCCTCAGAAGCAAAGGAGCACCTAGAGGATTTTGGGGCCTCCATTTTTTAGAATATATTTTAGGCACCATGTCAGGTTTGAAGAGGTCTTGTGGTGCCAAAACAGTGGAAACCCCCAAAAGTGACCCCATTTTTGAAACTACACCCGTCAGGGAATTTATCTAGGGGTATAGTTAGCATTTTGACCCCACAGATTTTCTGCTAAATTTATTCGAATTAGTCTGTGAAAATGAAAATCTACTTTTATTGTGGAAAAACTTAGAATTTTCGAATTTTTGCAAGGAATAAATGAGAAAAAGCACCCCAAAACTTGTAAAGCTACTTCTCCCGATTACGGAAATACCCCACATGTGGTAATAAACTGCTGTTTGGACCCACGGCAGTGCTCAGAAGGGAAGGAGCGCCATTTGGATTTTGGAGCACTGATTTTACTGGAATATTTTTTGGTGCCGTGTCGTGTTTGCAATGCCCTGGAGGGACCTAAACAGGGGAAACCCCCCCAAAATGACTCAATTTTGGAAACTATGCCCCTCAAGGAATTTTTCTAGTGGTATAGTTGGCATTTTGACCCCACAGGTTTTTTGCTGAATTTATTAGAATTAGTCTGTGAAGATGAAAATAGACTTTTTTTCTGAAAAAACATAGAATTTTCTAATTTTTATAAGGAATAAAGCCACGGCAGGGCTCAGAGGGGACGGAGCACCATTTGGATTTTGCAGCTCAGATTTTGCTGAATTGGTTTCCGGGGGCCATGTCGCATTTGCAGAGCCACTGAAGTACCAGTATAGTAGAAATTCCCCAGGTGTGATCCCATTTTGGAGACTATACCTATCAAAGAATTAAATTAGAGGTGTAGTGAGCATTTTGAGCCCTCAGGTGTTTTATAGATTTTATTAGAATTGGGCCGTGAAAATGATTTTTTTTTTTTTTACAATAGCCTATAGATTGAGCACATAATTTTTCATTTACACAAGCAATACAGGAGAAAAGACACCCCAAAATGTGTGACAAAATTTCTCCTGAATAGGGAAGTACCCCATATGTGGTTGTAAACTGCTATTTGGACATACAGCAAGAGTCTAAAGGGAAAAAGCGCAATTTCGTTTTTGGAGTGGAGATTTTACAAAATTTCTTTTTTACTCCATGTTGCATTGCGCTGAGGTACCAGTACAGTGAAAACCCCCGAAAAGTGATCCCATTTGGGAAACTACACCCCTCAAGGAATTCATCTAGAAGTGTAGTGAGCATTTTAACCCCAAAGGTTTTGTAGAAATTAGTGCACAGTGGATGTTGCAGATTTAAAATTGCCATTTTCCACATATATGCTATTTCAGTGCCCAATGTGTTGTGCCCAGCTTGTACCACCGTAGACACACACCCCATAAATTATTGTTAAGGGGTTCTCCAGAGTACAGTAATACCCCATATGTGGTCATTAACTGCTGTTTGGGCACACTGCCAGGCCCAGAAGGAGCTCCATTTGGCTTTTGGAGCGCAGATTTTGCTTGGTAGTAGTTTTGTTTAGTGTTTTACTGGTGTTTCAGCTTATAATATGGGGGCATATGTAAACTGGGCGGAGTGCATCAGGGTATATGTTAGCTGGGTGGAGTGTATCCGGGTATATGTAAGCTGGGCGGAGTGCATCAGGGTATATGTAATCTGGACGGAGTACATCAGGGTATATGTAATATGTGAGGAGTACATTAGGGTATATGTAAGCTGGGCGGAGTACATCAGGGTACATGCAATATGTGAGGGGTACATCAGGGTATATGTAAGCTGTGCGGAGTACATCAGGATATATGTAAACCGGGCGGAGTACATCAGGGTATATGTAAGCTGTGCAGAGTACATCAGGGTATATGTAAGCTATGTGGAGTACATCAGGGTATATGTAAGCTGTGCGGAGTACATCAGGGTATATGTAAGCTGTGCGGAGTACATCAGGGTATATGTAAGCTGCGCAGAGTACATCAGGGTATATGTAAGCTATGTGGAGTACATCAGGGTATATGTAAGCTGTGCGGAGTGCAACAGGTCATAATAGGATGATGTAATAATGGGGAGAATGAATAATAAAATTAATTATCCCTGGATAGTGACGTACGCTTTCAACCAATCCTTCATGCACAGGCCGGAGTTTTGGGTGTAGGAGTCGCACTTCTAAAGGGTGTCCGTGTTATTGTACAAAATATCCGCACTCCAGCATTGTCTAATCTTTGACTTCACTAGCCCCATATGTAGCACAGACCCCAAAATGTCATAGTTTTCGCTGCATTTACAGGGTCTACAAATGGGGGCTGCAAATGATGACGTGGGGTTTTAGGTGAAGAACTGCTGCACATATAAATTAGTCTGGGTCGTCGTTTTGCATTATTGCGTTCCAAGAGTCATAACTTTTTATTTTTCCGTTGACGAGCTTTGTGAGTGCTTGATTTTCATGTGATGAGCTGTCGTTTTTATTAGTATCATTTTGGGGTAATTGTGATAATGTGATCAGTTTTTATTCAATTTTTTGGAGACCAAAAAACAGAAATTCTCTTGCTGTTTTTTTTAAATCAATTTTTAACGGCGTTCTCTGTGCTGCATAAACAACATGTTTGCTTTATTCTGCGGTTTGATACGATTATGGCAATACCAAATTTATATAGTTTTTATATGTTTTACTACTTTTACACAATAAAAACCCTTTTTATAAATAAAATGTTTTAGTGTCACCATATCCTGAGAGTCATAACTTTTTTATTTTTATGTCGACGGAGCTTTCCGAGGGCTTATTTTTTGAGTGACACACTGTAGTTTTTATTGGTACCAAGTTTGGGTACATGCGACTTTTTGATCACTTTTTATTCCATTTTATTGGAAACAACGTGACCAAAAAAGGAAATTCTGGCATTGTTTTTTATTGTATTTTTTTTACGGTGTTCACCGTGCGGGATAAATAAAATTATATTTTTATAGGTCACGCCGATACAAACGCGGCGATACCTATCATGTCTAGTTTTTGTCTTTTTTTCCATTTTTTTCTAATTATAAAGGACTTGATCAGGGACACAAGATGATTATTGTTTTTATTACATAAAACTTTTATTTATTTATTTATCTAAAACTTTTTTTAACCTTTTTTTAACTTTTTATTTTACACATACTAGGGGACTGGAAGATCTGATCTTCTGATCCCCTGTACAATACACTGCACTACTTGTGTAGTGCAGTGTATTATAACTGTCATTTTATAACTGACAGTTGAGCCTATTACGTCCTGCCTCGGGCAGGACCTAATAGGCTCCCGTACCTGGCAACCAGGAAGCCATTGCTAGGCTTCCTGGTTGCCATTGCAACCATCAGAAACCCGCGATTTTTCGCGGGGGGCCAACGGGGTACAGAGGGAGCCCCCTCCCTCTGTATCAATCACTTAAATGCCGCTGTCGCTATTGACAGCGGCATTTGAGGGGTTAAATGGCGGCGATCGGACATAACAGTGATCGCCGCCGTTGCAGCGGGATGTCAGCTGTATATTACAGCCGACACCCGCTGAGGATGAAGCGCGCACAGCTCCTGTGCCTGCTTCATCCTCAGGACGTTACTGTACGCCCATTTGCGGGAACGAGCCGCTAAAAAGGACGTACAGTAACGCCCATTTGCGGGAAGGGGTTAAAGTTATAGAGTCGATTTTTAGTAGATATTTCTAATTTCGCAAAGTCAGGATGGTCAGAAAAAAATAGCAATTGGTCCCTAATAGTCTAGATTTCTGTAACAAGGAATGAGCTTATCTCAAACCTCTTGTCCAGAAGTTTTTTAAGGAAGCCTACAGCACATTGGTCACTATATTCAAACCAGTTAAAGCTAAAAACGGTGTCAGAAGGGAAAGGGGTGTTAAAAAGCAACTTTAGACCTCTAGGTGCAATATATATATATATATATATATATATATATATATATATATATATATATATATATATATATATATATAACAGTAGGAATCGGCAATCAATACTATGTGATGCTTCATTTTTCTTAGCGATACCATTGAATTTGAGTGTTCCCAATAAAATTAATGTCTAAAAAAACGGGATTTCCCCCTCTCTTCTTTTTTTGACATTTACTGTCCGCTGTTCCCTTGATTAAATTGTTTCTCGTTCTTGTGATGTCTCTTGCAGCCACGTAAACTGGAGACTGTGTATCACTAGCTCCACTATGTTTTTTTCCCTTCTCGGCTTCCATTGTCATTCGGTTGACGCTCTCCTAGCGGTGCCTGGCTTCCTGAACTCTGATAAAACAACCTTGGTTCTACGAAGCAAAACCCATCCTGCCTTGCGGTGGGCTCTGGCAAAAACCATAGTTTAGCCTTAGACTCTGTTCATCAGAGTTGTGACGGATATGCGGTTGCGGATTCATTTGCTCGCTCACTCCCGGCAATTTCCAGCAGCCTTTGGAGAATCGCTTGCCTAGCAATTTCATATACTTCCACCTTGAGAATTGCTTAAACAGTGATTATTTTACATCACTCCTAACTTGGTTTAAACACAACATGTATTAGAGGATCGCCACAACTCAGGTTTTTCTGCCTCAATCTTTATTTTATCTGGTTGATCATTACATGTTAATAAATGTACAAAATATTCCTTTTAACTACTAATGTTGTATTTTGTTTTGTTTACCTGGGTCAGTAATGTTCATGGACTTGGAATTATTACCTAACAGCAGCGCCAATCTATGGTTAATTTTTTTGCGATTAAACACTAAACCTTTGTACCTGGAGTAAACAGTCCCTGTTTGCCGGTTTGGACCTTGGCTGCAGCTGACCATTTGGAATCTTATACCTCGCTGACATCAGAGTTGTGCCTAAATTAGCACATCCACTCTTAGTGAGTTCATTACTTGTCTCACTTTTAAAAACATCCCTCCCTCTGTGATTGTCACCATGTGGCGCCGTGTATCTTCTTTTTTTCTCTTTTAAATTTCTATTATATTTAGGGGCACAGTGTATGGTACTATACAAGAAAACAGTAAAGTTGGAGCAGCACTGTGATTTCATGCCAGCAAGGCCGGTGCTAAGCTTTAAACCAAGGAGTGACCACTTCCTTGTACGATAGATATCAAATAAAGAGAAGGCGAAGCAGCACTCAAAATGAAATGGGTTTATTCATCCAATATCCAATACAAAGATTCACCTTCTCTATGAAGGCATTTTCAAGCAATAGTGTATAGTACTATTATATTCAGGGGCACAGTGTATGTGTAGCGTGCATGGCCACGGGCCGTCAGGTTTACTCACGTCCTTACGCCCGCAGCCATGGATCCGTGAGCACTGGTCCCCATCTCCTTCCTAGGAGACGCCAGCACTCACTTCTGCTCTGGTCTGCTGTGTCCCGTAGGGTGCGCCCGCACGCTCGTGTCCAGCCTTAAAGGGCCATTGCGCGCCAAGAGGAAATAATCATCATCAACTGCCCATGATTTCCTGGTCTATAAGAAGGCCCCAGCTCTTCTGATCCTTGCCTGAGCGTTGTTAGTTATCCCAAGTCTGTCTTGCAAATGGTCCCTTAGTGTTTCCCATTCCAGTTGTTACCCGTGCCCTGTTACCTGTTCCTGTATCCCGTGCTGTTCTTGTTCCTGTGCCTACTAGTGTCGGAGTCGTGTCACGTCCTGTGTCATCTGCCACGTCCAGAGAAATTTGCCACGTCTGGCGCAACCTGCAGCATCTGTGTCCTCCGCCACGTCCTGTGTCATCTGCCACGTACAGAGAAATTCGCCACGTCTGGCGCAACCTGCGGCACCTGTGTTATCCGCCACATTTGGAGTTACCTGCTGCACCCATCTCCATCAGTGCCAGAGCTGTGGCCACTGTCTGGACTATCCAGGTACCCTTGTGCGGGACATTGTATTGCTGGGGTTCCCTGTTGTTTGGCCAGCTGCCTCCCCGCTACGACGGTACGGCCTAGTAGGTCCACAAACCCGCAACGTGACAGTATGGTACTATTATATTCAGGGGCGCAGTGTATGGTGCTATTATATTCCTGGGCACAGTGTATGATACTGTTATATTCAGGGGCACAGTGTATGGTACTATTATATTAAGTTGCACAATGTATGGTACTATTATATTTAGGTGCACAGTGTATGGTACTATTATATTCAGGGCACAGTGTATGGTACTATTATATTCAGGGGCACAGTGTATGATGCTATTATATTCAGGGGTGCAGTGTATGATACTATTATATTAAGGGGCATAGAGTGTGGTACCATGGGAATTTTATCTTTGTTTATAGATGCGGAAGTGTTGGAAAAGTGAGGAGACAAATACATGTGAGCGGTAAACTCTGCAGAAATGGGTCGCGGCCAGGAGGCCTCGTCATGGATGTCTGGACCGGATAGAAAACAAGAGAAAAAGAATGACTCCAATCTGAGAAGACGTCACCTGTGAGTCACTAAATGTAAATGTTTATTCTCCTTGTGACTAATCAGTACTGCAATCACTGTATGATCTGCAGCGGGATGATGGGTGTATCATTCTTTTTTGCTGTATTTATGTACTGAGCTTTGTTCTGGTGCTGTATTTATGTACTGAGCTTTGTTTTGGTGCTGTATTTATGTACTGAGCTTGGTTCTGGTGCTGTATTTATGTACTGAGCTTTGTTTTGGTGCTGTATTTATGTACTGAGCTTGGTTTTGGTGCTGTATTTATGTAGTGAGTTTTGTTCTGGTGCTGTATTTATGTACTGAGCTTTGTTCTGGTACTGTATGCATGTACTAAGCTTGGTTCTGGCACCGTATCTGTGCATTAGCCGGAAGATTTGTCGAGGCTTACTGCGCACGCCGCACTGTCCTCCACCCTTCTGACAGTGCACAGCCTAACTAAATGGGCTGAACACGCTTAGGATATTAAATGCACGCATATAGGTATATATATGTAATGGTTGAGAGTAATATAATGTGTGGGTAGGTAGGTATGTTTGCTTATGTAATTATATACAGCACTGTGCAAAAGTTTTAGGCAGTTGTGGAAAAATGCTGCAAAGTAAGAATTCTTTCAAAAATAGAAGTGTTAATAGTTTTATTTATCAATTAACAAAATACAAAGTGAATGAACAGAAGAGAAATCTAAATCAAATCAATATTTGGCATGACCACCCTTTGCCATTAAAACAGCATAAATTCTTCTAGGTGCACTTGCATACAGTGTTTGAAGGAACTCAGCAAGGAGGTTGTTCCAAACATCTTGGAGAACTAACCACAAATCTTCTGTGGATGTAGGCTTCCTCAAATTCTTCTGTCTCTTCATGTAATCCCAGACAGACTCGATGATGTTGAGATCAGGTCTCTGTGGGGGCCATATAATCACTTCCTTGTTCTTCTCTTCCCTGAAGATAGTTCTTAAGGACATTGGCTGTATGCTTGGGGTCATTGCCCTGCTGCAAAATAGTTTTGGAGCTAATCAGATGCCTCCCTGATGGTATTGCATGGTGAATAACTATGTGCAACTATTTCTCAGCATTGAGGACATCATTAATCCTGACCAAATCCCCAACTCCATTTTCTGAAATGCAGCCTCAAATTTACAAGGAACCTCCACCATGCTTCACTGTTGCCTGCAGACACTCAGACACTCGGGCTTGTTTCCAAGGTTTGGCTTTTTGGCCGCAATTCTTCTTTGAAGACCACTTCTGGCCAGATTTTTCCAAACAGTAGATGGTTGTACCTGGTTCCCACTAGTTTCTCCCAGTTCTGAGCTGATGCCACTGCTGGACATCTTCCGATTTAGAAGGGAAGTAAGTATGATGTGTCTTTGATCTGCTGCACTAAGCTTCCTTGGCTGACCACTGCATCTATGGTCCTCATCGTTGCCCATTTCTTTGTGCTTCTTTGAAAGAGCTTGAACAGCACATCTTGATACCCCAGTCTGCTTTCAAAATTTTGCCTGGGAGAGACCTTGCTGATGCAGTATAACTACCTTGTGTCTTGTTTCTGTGCTCAGTCTTTCCATGGTGGACCTGTGACATTAAACTGTCTTCCACAACGTTTATAGCAGAGTTTGGCTGTTCCTCACCCAGAGCCGTTTTTGCGACTAGGCACTTGGGTGCCTGTGCCTAGGGTGTCAAGCAGGAGGGGGCGGCTGCAGGATTTTTATTTTAATATTAAAAGCTTAACTCGTGACCTGACTGGCCAGCAGTCAGGTCACTTACAGGGCGGGGGGGGGGGTGTGCTTCACCAGCGCATCTTAGGCTGTAAGACATGCCCCCTGTTAATGGATTGGCGAGAACTGCTCATGTGAGCATATGTGGCCAATCTGAGAACTGTGGGCGTGTCTTAGCCTCAGTCTAAGAAGCGCTGCGGGGGAACGGACGGCAGAAAAGGACAAAACAGGAGAGGAGAGCAATGCGACCGCGTGCACATCCTGCAAAACCTCGCTTACAGGTAAGCTGGAGGAGGTTAAGATCGATATAGGCCTCATAAGGCAGGATATGCAGGCCATGAGGGAACGTATGTCCTGTCAGGTCCGTATTTCACACCGAATAACCACCTCTGTAAATTGAAAGCTGAAGGCATGCCTGGAGAGAAGTACACCACACAGAGTAATGTTTGGTAAAGCTCCTCTCTCAGCCAGGAGGAAGACTGAAGAAAAACTTTTTATTCAGAACAAAGAAACACAGAAAGAGACACATGCCTCCTCCCAGAGATGTGGGAGTGCCCCAAGTTTCTCAGCTGTAACTTCAGACTCACTCTTCTTGCATTCCAGGGGGCGGTGTCTTCCATAGGTGTGTCCGACATGAACAAAGAACTTGTTATATATATATCAGTATATTACACAAAGAACTGAAATGTATATACATATGTGTGAGGATAATATTTTTCAAACAATATACATAGTAATGATCCCTGACAGTCCCCCCTAAAAATATTATTCTATCCCTGAGTCTTGCCTAGCAACCTACCACTGACCACTCGAACCAGGCGTGTAGGGGTTTGGGATTTCTTCACCAGCTTGAGACGAGCTACTCCTGATGAGTAACCCCCCTTTGTACCTGGACTTCCAAGGTGTCGGAGTGGTCCTAACTTTCCCTATTCTCCTCTGGATACAGGATGGTTGTCTTGATATAATCTACAAACCGCTGCTGGTTGTAATATATATAATTAATCCGGTCTACATTTTATTAACAGTAATAATTGTCGCACTGTCACTTACTGTCCTAATGGGACTTTTACCCCTGCAGATATAACAGGTCATGGGCAGCACAGTGACCTTCACCTCACACCTTCACATAAAACTCCTCAGATTGTAATTTGCAGCACCGTGGCATATTTACACACATTATAATTATAAACCTCAGACATTATAAACAATAGGGCCTCAACTAATAATCATAATGCTATCACCCTCAGGTTTCGGGTCCCATCAGTTCATTGCCAGTCCTGTACACCATCGTCTTCTTTTTCTCCTGTCTTCTGCTCTTCACTGACTGTCACCCTCAGGGTAACCCACACAATTGTGGAGTCAGACTACGTTGGTGTCCAGTGGGGGAGTTATTATTACCCCCTCCTAGCTACTTACTTATCAAAACACTTGATCCTGCTGACGGATTCACTCAGGTCTTTGGTCTTTACTTTGATCTTTGCTGATGTCATCAGGACTTGGTTTGGTCCTTCTCATCTGTCAGACAACGTCTCCTTTAGTTTACGTCATCAGGCTGTACATAGCACCTCATGTTGTGAGCCTGGGGTGAGATCCCACGTAGGCGGATTAGTGGAGTTGTATTGTGACTATCAAACCCGCCGCATCTGTACTCTTCCTCTGGCAAGTTACTTGTCTGGGCGGCCGCTTAGAATTGTGACACTGCCGTCAGTTCATGATAAACGCGTTGTAGTGGCTCAGGCTGCGCCTGCCGCATCTCAGTGATGGAGTTCATCGTGTTAAAAGTCTTTTAGTTCATATTTACTGGCACTTGCTGGGGACCCCCAACTCTCGTCAATTGTTAAAATAAATACTAATCTGGTGATAACATCATCCGCATACACTATAAACAGTGTTCTAAGTATATACAATATACAATAAACGACATCAAACACCTTTATATATATATATATATATATATATATATATATATATATATATATATATAAAAGGAAAAACTTCTCTGTTACAATGGACAGTGCACCTAGAAGATGTGTAATTTTTGGGTACTTCATTTGCACTTGGTGATACTCTTTCAGCAGGATTTGTACCTTGATCTCAGCTGATTGCCTAGAACATCTCCACCTCACAGAAACATACACAGATTCCACATGTTTATTTGTTCTCTTCGTGGGAGGCGGGTATGATAAGGTTGGCACCGGTCTGCCAGGACTGTTCTGTAGGCAAATCAAACAGCTCTAACAGAATTTAGCAGCAACAGCTGTAAAACCTGGGACATACCAATTAGATCTTACCAAATCGATCCTTGCAGTCTTGGGGCATATGTGAGGTCATACACCATCAATGCAAAAGCCATCAAGAGTGCCTTGGGTGGTACCGGTTTACCTTCCTTTATCCGTCCACATTCTGTCAGAATCTGGTTCTCACGCCTTCCGCTCCCAGTTGGATTCTTCCTGTGGAGAACAAGCTTTTTCATTGTATAAACATTAATTGATCTTAATCAAATAATTAATTTGAAGAAAAACATTAACAAATAGCATCTTTACATCAAACGTTCACACTGGTCAGTAACTAAAACTTACAAATTGATTCTTCTTCTTTATATACATATCTATACATACACATATACACTGCACAGAATTCTCTGCTCTAAAATTTCCCTTTCACAACAAAAATAAAAATAAACAAATACAAATGTTTTCTAATGGGAATATTCCACTTCTGTACCTTTTATCTGACGCATGACTCTAATAGTCCAATGCTGAGGCTAGTCTAGAACTTTACATAAAACTTAACCTCAGTATTTAATATTCCCACAACCCTTCTTAAATACAGTTATTAAACAAACTAACCTTGGGACAATGTCTAGAGAACTGCTGACATCTTATCATTGTACAAACACCAGTTCAATACTTGGGATAAGCACTGTTCCCCCGTCACTTACACACAATGTCTGCAATGGGGAAGATATCGGCCGGGCTTCAGGCCCCCCCTGAGAACAGGTCTACACACACGAGCACATTGTCATACACTTCTACCTCCGGTAGTTGTATGTTCTGCAGTCGCTGGGACTGTTAATCTGGCAGGGCTGCACTTTTCACAGGTACCTTTGCTGTTTTACCTATGTCATGCCGTACGCACATCATGCCGGCTGCTACAAACCTAGTGGTGGCATTATTGTATCCAGGGACAAGCCAATTTACTGACACCTGGCCGCACATACCCTTGTTGTCAGTTCTGTCTTCTCTCGCTCTCTCAATTGGCTTACCCGATGATCCAATAAAGTTCCTACTACCAATGGGCCCATAATTGTGGGCGATGCCAAAAGCGTACCTAGAGTCAGTGTAAATGTCGGCCGTCTTACCTTCTGCCAGGTTACAAGCCTCAGCGAGCACCTCCAGCTCCGCTCCTTGAGATGAACAAGAAGGTGAGAGTGGTTTCTGGATGATTTACCTGGTGCCTCGTATCCTGTCTTGTACATACTGTATAATAAAATATCTCTTTATTACAAATTTACATTAAAAACCCATGTCACATATAGATAGAACATCTCAAAGGCGTCTTCATCCTCTAAAATAAAACCAAATGTTATACACTTCTCCACACTCATCTGATAATCCAGAACACTTTGAGAATCTCACTTTTATCAGGTTCTGCAAATACTTGATTAATACAAAAACAAATAAAAATAAAACATTCCTAAAAACTTTACATCAAATTAACAATGTCCAGACAATTTTTGTTTTGCCTTCTCCCTCATCTAAATCCATAAAGACTCGTGTGAGTGATGTCACCTCGCCTCCTGTGTAACTTTGCTGGAGGGGGATGGTCTCTTACACATAAACCAAAATTGTACCTGATCAGTTCCTTCATCCTTCCCCCCTTTGTGGACTCTGCGAGAGTAATGTAGCAGAGTTCAAAACTACATCTCAACATAACACTAATTTAACCCCCTGTAATGTACAACAGCCTGAAACAAAAATGACTTTTTCCTGACAAATACATTTGATCTTTACAATGACATAATTTATGTGTGAAATCAAAAACAAAACAATTGTAGTTAGTTATTCAATAAAACAGAAAATATTATCTCTGATAACATTAATTACTGCAAACCAATAAACTGTATATAAAAATAGGGAACGGTGGGGGCACATACATTTTCAAAACCCCGTGTCTCACAGTATCTGTAGTTTAATACATCTGAATTAACATCAAAACACATGAAATCTGATCACATCAGAACACATAAATATCGTAACTTTCATAAACAACAGCGCATGCGCAAAAGAGAAGAAATTTATTTAGGTTTGTAGACATTACTGATATATATATATCTAAAAGCAGTGCATATTGAAATCCTTTGTCTCATCAGCCCTGCAGACTGCACCCAGTCAGCCCCCCTCCTCCTCCCAAACACAGCACACTACAGGGGGGAGGGGGGGGGGGGGGGTTACACACTCATTTCTCACAACTTCTAGTCTCACAATCTTAACACTTTCAATGCCGGCAAAACAACATACGTATCTGCAATCATTCATCACACCATTGTAAAGAAATTATCTAAACATCAAAAACATAATCTTTAACAGTACAATCTGTCGGCCACCATCTCTATATATTGATGACGTGTTGTTTCATCAGTGAACTAGACTGGAACTTCTGTAAATAGAAAAAAAAAATACTAATGACAAAATTAACGAAAGGCGAAATCAGTACGAAAGGCGATTATTTCATACTGATTTGGTTGGGCCGGGCGTGGCCACATCAGGGGTGGGTGGTGGGGGCAGCCTCTGCCATTGGAAACACATTGTGCAGCTGTGAGGGGGGGGGGGGGTTCCCCACCCACAATGAGGACACACTCAACATGAGGTACGGAAGCCATTACCGGGCGTCGGCTGGTCCTGTGTTTTCTAATACATATAACATAAAATACCTTTCTTATTACTAACTTCCATTCATTTCACCAAATCATGAATAGGATCGGGTGATCCTGATGATTTGAATATGGACCGTAAACCATCCATTCTAACAGTCTTTATTATACACGTAACTTATATAACAATTTTCGGTCTACAACTCTCTGGTCTGGCCACTATATTACCTACAATTTAATACACGACTTAACAGTTTTTTTCTCAGTTTATACACCCCGCATATGCCTTATCACACGACTTATCAGTGTTTTTTCATTGTCTCACGTCTTATCGCACGTCTTATCAGTGCATTTCACCCCGCGTGCCCGCGTCTCACATCTTATCACACATGTACTTATGCCCGTGTGCCTATCCACGACTTATCACACATGTACTTATGACCGCGTGCCCCTGTATAAGACAGGTTATAATACTATCCACGACTGATCACACATATATATTGTGTCCGCGTATTTTCTATCAAGTCCCTAATTACCCAGAGGATGGTTAGTCGGGCGCGACTAAGGTCTCACAGGTTTTTTACCTCACAGCGGAAAATATCACCTCTGTCGCCTGAGATAGTCCAGGAAATCAACAAAAGGGTTCTACAGATCGCCACAAGACTGTCCACTAACACAGATAAGACGAAGATTTATAAAATCAATTCGCTTACCGTGTTATTGCGGAGGTGATCAAATTCCTTCAGTGGGCAACTTTGAGTTATCTGTTTCACCCTGTGATTGTCGATTGTCCGGATTTTGATATTTCCTCGAGTGAGGTCCCATCTGGGGTGCCAAATGTCAGGTCCGTATTTCACACCGAATAACCACCTCTGTAAATTGAAAGCTGAAGGCATGCCTGGAGAGAAGTACACCACACAGAGTAATGTTTGGTACAGCTCCTCTCTCAGCCAGGAGGAAGACTGAAGAAAAACTTTTTTTTCAGAACAAAGAAACACAGAAAGAGACACATGCCTCCTCCCAGAGATGTGGGAGTGCGCCAAGTTTCTCAGCTGTAACTTCAGACTCACTCTTCTTGCATTCCATAGGTGTGTCCGACATGAACAAAGAACTTGTTATATATATATATCAGTATATTACACAAAGAACTGAAATGTATATACATATGTGTGAGGATAATATTTTTCAAACAATATACATAGTAATGATCCCTGACAGTCCCATGCTGAGGAACGCATTTCCAGCCTGGAAGATCGGATTGATCCTGTACCCAGGGCCTTATCAGCCTTGGAAGAAGCTGCAGAATTATGGAAGCAGAAATCTGACGACTTGGAAAATCGTCACGCGGTCAGCATGAGTTGATGCGGCCGGTTCTGCACTAATCACCGCCCTTCACTGAAGACAGAGAACATGATGGGTGCACTGCAAAACACCCACATGTTCTGTCTTCAGTGCCGGTGCCACCGCTCATTAGAGCAGCGCTGGTCGCATCACTTCATGCTGACACTTTTATTTATTTTTTATTGCCAAATTATCGTTTTGGTATCGAGAATCGCAATACTACACAAAGTATCGGTATCAAGTCCAAATTCTGGTATCGTGACAACCCTAATGTAATGTGCTGTCTTCAATTGTATCCAGGTCCTTAGGAAGCGGATACAATTGAAAGCGCAGGTGAAGCAAGGGAACCCTTCCTCATCATTCGGCACTTTCTTGTTGCGCAGGCAGTGTGATTACGTCTTTGCGCCGCCTGCCGTCGTTCTGCTGGAGCAGGCCTGACCAGAAAAGACCAGGCCTGCATCAACAGATAGTTTATTTGTAAAGGATTTACCAGACACAGCTTCTGTGTCGACGCCCGTGATTAATCAGTCTGCATCTGCTCCTAGGTCTGATAGAGTGACTCGATCTGCTACGACTCAGGCTGCCGGGCTGAGGACTGGAAGAACCTATCACAGCCTGTCCAGACGGAGCTAGCGCCTGCCCTCGGTCTATTTATGCCTTTGTTTCCTGCTTTTCCTTTGCCTGTGATTCTGTCTGGTTTCCTGGCTCTTCTGTTCCTGCTTGTACTATTGACCTCTGCTTCAATTTGACCCTGGCTTTACTGACTACTCTCCTGCTCTGCATTTGGTACCTCATACACTCCTGGTTTGACTCGACTCGTTCACTACTCTTGTTGCTCACGGTGTTGCCGTGGGCAACTGCCCCATTTCCCTTAGCTTCTGTGTACCCTCGTCTGTTTGTCTGTCGTGCAATTATTGAGCGTAGGGACCGTCGCCCAGTTGTACGCCGTCGTCTAGGACGGGCCGTGCAGGTAGGCAGGGACAGAGTCACTGGCGTAGCTAAAGGGGTCGCAGCGGTCGCAATTGCGACCGGGCCCCGAAGCCAGGGGAGCCCACCCGCACCACATCAATAAAGTGTTACTATAGTAACTTGGGCCGCGGGCCCCTGTTACTATAGTAACAGACTTTACTTACCTTCCTGTTTCCGGATCGCAGCGGAGGTCCTGACGTCAAGCGCTGTGCGCAGCGCATGACGTCACAGCGCTATGCGCCGTGCACAGCATCGAGACGACAGAACTACCGCCGCGGCTGAAGAGGAAGGTAAGATTAGCCCGGACTGGCGTGGTCCGACTCCCGGGACCCGCCAATCAGCTGTTTTGAAGGGGCACAAGCACTTGTACGAGAGCTGCTCCCCTTCATTCCGGTCACTTCATTCCGGTCACACTGTGAATCGGTGTCGGCGATTCACAGTGTGAGCGAGTAATGAAATGAAGGGGAAGCAGCTCTCGTACGAGTGCTGCGGCCCCTTCAAAACAGCTGATTTGCGAGTCCCGGGAGACACATCAGCTATTGATGGCCTATCCTGTGGATAGGCCATCAATGTTTAGGGACTGCACAACCCCTAAGCCTACGATGTAGCAGGCTTAGGGGGCCCATGAGACAGGATCACAGATTGTGTGATCCTGTCTGCTGGGCCTTGTACCTAAGCCAATCACATGGTAGGCTTAGATACATGGCCCATGCGTGATCCTGTCTGCTGGGCCCTGTATATAAGCCAATCACATGGTAGGCTTAGATACAGGGCCCATGTGTGATCCTGTCTGATGGGCCCTGTATATAAGCCTACCACACTGTAGG
Organism: Rhinoderma darwinii; assembly: GCF_050947455.1. NCBI lineage: Eukaryota > Metazoa > Chordata > Amphibia > Anura > Rhinodermatidae > Rhinoderma > Rhinoderma darwinii. The sequence continues at coordinate 251,934,982 of NC_134689.1, read as the reverse complement.
TTTAGATACAGAGCCCCAGCACACAGTAATCTTATACTGTATAAGATTACTGTCTGCTGGACCCTGTATCTAAGCCTACGTTGTGGTAGGCTTAGATACAGGGTCCCACAGACAGTATCACACATGGGCCCTGTATCTAAGCCTAACACATGTGTTACTAATTGTTTTTCTTGTGTGTTTTCTTACAGGTTCGGTCTTTGGACTACAGCGGATTCTAGGACTACTTCGATGACGGCTTTTTTTTATTATCAATAAAATGGTTAATGAGGGTTGTGTGTTTTTTTTTTTATTTCAATAAAATATTTTTTCCATGTCTTTGTGGTTTTTTTAAACTATATTACTACCGCCTTAGTAATGGCCGCCGGCTGATTGACAGCGTCCGTTGCTAAGGCGGGGCTTAGTGTTAGCCGGTGCAGAGGCTAACACTAACCCCCTTTATTACCCCGGTATCCACCGCTGTAGGGATGGTCGGCCACTGGGGTGGCCGCAGGCTGGTATTATCAGGAGGGGAAGGCCAAAAACAGTGGCCCTTCCCACCCTGGTGATGCTAGGCTGCTGCTGCTTTATTGTATCTGGCTGGTTATGAAAAATGGGGGGGGACCCCACGTCATTTAAAAAAAAACAAAATTGGAAAGAACGATGTGGGGTCCCCCCCAATTTTCATAACCGGCCAGATACAACACAGCAGCAGCAGGCAGCATTACCAGGGTAGGAAGGGCCACTGTTTTTGGCCTTCCCCAGCCTAATACTACCAGCCTGCGGCCACCCCGGTGCCTGCCGATCACTACAGATGGTCGGGTACTGGTTCGTACCCGGCTCTTCCCAGTACCCCTGGTGGCGGTGGGTACCGGGGTAATAATGGGGGTTAGTGTTGGCCTCTGCACCGGCTAACATTAAGCCCCGCCTTAGTAATGGAGGTTGTTAATCAGCCAGCGGCGGGACACAAGATGATTATTGTTTTTATTACATAAAACTTTTATTTATTTATTTATCTAAAACTTTTTTTAACCTTTTTTTAACTTTTTATTTTACACATACTAGGGGACTGGAAGATCTGATCTTCTGATCCCCTGTACAATACACTGCACTACTTGTGTAGTGCAGTGTATTATAACTGTCATTTTATAACTGACAGTTGAGCCTATTACGTCCTGCCTCGGGCAGGACCTAATAGGCTCCCGTACCTGGCAACCAGGAAGCCATTGCTAGGCTTCCTGGTTGCCATTGCAACCATCAGAAACCCGCGATTTTTCGCGGGGGGCCAACGGGGTACAGAGGGAGCCCCCTCCCTCTGTATCAATCACTTAAATGCCGCTGTCGCTATTGACAGCGGCATTTGAGGGGTTAAATGGCGGCGATCGGACATAACAGTGATCGCCGCCGTTGCAGCGGGATGTCAGCTGTATATTACAGCCGACACCCGCTGAGGATGAAGCGCGCACAGCTCCTGTGCCTGCTTCATCCTCAGGACGTTACTGTACGCCCATTTGCGGGAACGAGCCGCTAAAAAGGACGTACAGTAACGCCCATTTGCGGGAAGGGGTTAAAGTTATAGAGTCGATTTTTAGTAGATATTTCTAATTTCGCAAAGTCAGGATGGTCAGAAAAAAATAGCAATTGGTCCCTAATAGTCTCGATTTCTGTAACAAGGAATGAGCTTATCTCAAACCTCTTGTCCAGAAGTTTTTTTAAGGAAGCCTACAGCACATTGGTCACTATATTCAAACCAGTTAAAGCTAAAAACGGTGTCAGAAGGGAAAGGGGTGTTAAAAAGCAACTTTAGACCTCTAGGTGCAATATATATATATATATATATATATATATAACAGTAGGAATCGGCAATCAATACTATGTGATGCTTCATTTTTCTTAGCGATACCATTGAATTTGAGTGTTCCCAATAAAATTAATGTCTAAAAAAACGGGATTTCCCCCTCTCTTCTTTTTTTGACATTTACTGTCCGCTGTTCCCTTGATTAAATTGTTTCTCGTTCTTGTGATGTCTCTTGCAGCCACGTAAACTGGAGACTGTGCATCACTAGCTCCACTATGTTTTTTTCCCTTCTCGGCTTCCATTGTCATTCGGTTGACGCTCTCCTAGCGGTGCCTGGCTTCCTGAACTCTGATAAAACAACCTTGGTTCTACGAAGCAAAACCCATCCTGCCTTGCGGTGGGCTCTGGCAAAAACCATAGTTTAGCCTTAGACTCTGTTCATCAGAGTTGTGACGGATATGCGGTTGCGGATTCATTTGCTCGCTCACTCCCGGCAATTTCCAGCAGCCTTTGGAGAATCGCTTGCCTAGCAATTTCATATACTTCCACCTTGAGAATTGCTTAAACAGTGATTATTTTACATCACTCCTAACTTGGTTTAAACACAACATGTATTAGAGGATCGCCACAACTCAGGTTTTTCTGCCTCAATCTTTATTTTATCTGGTTGATCATTACATGTTAATAAATGTACAAAATATTCCTTTTAACTACTAATGTTGTATTTTGTTTTGTTTACCTGGGACAGTAATGTTCATGGACTTGGAATTATTACCTAACAGCAGCGCCAATCTATGGTTAATTTTTTTGCGATTAAACACTAAACCTTTGTACCTGGAGTAAACAGTCCCTGTTTGCCGGTTTGGACCTTGGCTGCAGCTGACCATTTGGAATCTTATACCTCGCTGACATCAGAGTTGTGCCTAAATTAGCACATCCACTCTTAGTGAGTTCATTACTTGTCTCACTTTTAAAAACATCCCTCCCTCTGTGATTGTCACCATGTGGCGCCGTGTATCTTCTTTTTTTCTCTTTTAAATTTCTATTATATTTAGGGGCACAGTGTATGGTACTATACAAGAAAACAGTAAAGTTGGAGCAGCACTGTGATTTCATGCCAGCAAGGCCGGTGCTAAGCTTTAAACCAAGGAGTGACCACTTCCTTGTACGATAGATATCAAATAAAGAGAAGGCGAAGCAGCACTCAAAATGAAATGGGTTTATTCATCCAATATCCAATACAAAGATTCACCTTCTCTATGAAGGCATTTTCAAGCAATAGTGTATAGTACTATTATATTCAGGGGCACAGTGTATGTGTAGCGTGCATGGCCACGGGCCGTCAGGTTTACTCACGTCCTTACGCCCGCAGCCATGGATCCGTGAGCACTGGTCCCCATCTCCTTCCTAGGAGACGCCAGCACTCACTTCTGCTCTGGTCTGCTGTGTCCCGTAGGGTGCGCCCGCACGCTCGTGTCCAGCCTTAAAGGGCCATTGCGCGCCAAGAGGAAATAATCATCATCAACTGCCCATGATTTCCTGGTCTATAAGAAGGCCCCAGCTCTTCTGATCCTTGCCTGAGCGTTGTTAGTTATCCCAAGTCTGTCTTGCAAATGGTCCCTTAGTGTTTCCCATTCCAGTTGTTACCCGTGCCCTGTTACCTGTTCCTGTATCCCGTGCTGTTCTTGTTCCTGTGCCTACTAGTGTCGGAGTCGTGTCACGTCCTGTGTCATCTGCCACGTCCAGAGAAATTTGCCACGTCTGGCGCAACCTGCAGCATCTGTGTCCTCCGCCACGTCCTGTGTCATCTGCCACGTACAGAGAAATTCGCCACGTCTGGCGCAACCTGCGGCACCTGTGTTATCCGCCACATTTGGAGTTACCTGCTGCACCCATCTCCATCAGTGCCAGAGCTGTGGCCACTGTCTGGACTATCCAGGTACCCTTGTGCGGGACATTGTATTGCTGGGGTTCCCTGTTGTTTGGCCAGCTGCCTCCCCGCTACGACGGTACGGCCTAGTAGGTCCACAAACCCGCAACGTGACAGTATGGTACTATTATATTCAGGGGCGCAGTGTATGGTGCTATTATATTCCTGGGCACAGTGTATGATACTGTTATATTCAGGGGCACAGTGTATGGTACTATTATATTAAGTTGCACAATGTATGGTACTATTATATTTAGGTGCACAGTGTATGGTACTATTATATTCAGGGCACAGTGTATGGTACTATTATATTCAGGGGCACAGTGTATGATGCTATTATATTCAGGGGTGCAGTGTATGATACTATTATATTAAGGGGCATAGAGTGTGGTACCATGGGAATTTTATCTTTGTTTATAGATGCGGAAGTGTTGGAAAAGTGAGGAGACAAATACATGTGAGCGGTAAACTCTGCAGAAATGGGTCGCGGCCAGGAGGCCTCGTCATGGATGTCTGGACCGGATAGAAAACAAGAGAAAAAGAATGACTCCAATCTGAGAAGACGTCACCTGTGAGTCACTAAATGTAAATGTTTATTCTCCTTGTGACTAATCAGTACTGCAATCACTGTATGATCTGCAGCGGGATGATGGGTGTATCATTCTTTTTTGCTGTATTTATGTACTGAGCTTTGTTCTGGTGCTGTATTTATGTACTGAGCTTTGTTTTGGTGCTGTATTTATGTACTGAGCTTGGTTCTGGTGCTGTATTTATGTACTGAGCTTTGTTTTGGTGCTGTATTTATGTACTGAGCTTGGTTTTGGTGCTGTATTTATGTAGTGAGTTTTGTTCTGGTGCTGTATTTATGTACTGAGCTTTGTTCTGGTACTGTATGCATGTACTAAGCTTGGTTCTGGCACCGTATCTGTGCATTAGCCGGAAGATTTGTCGAGGCTTACTGCGCACGCCGCACTGTCCTCCACCCTTCTGACAGTGCACAGCCTAACTAAATGGGCTGAACACGCTTAGGATATTAAATGCACGCATATAGGTATATATATGTAATGGTTGAGAGTAATATAATGTGTGGGTAGGTAGGTATGTTTGCTTATGTAATTATATACAGCACTGTGCAAAAGTTTTAGGCAGTTGTGGAAAAATGCTGCAAAGTAAGAATTCTTTCAAAAATAGAAGTGTTAATAGTTTTATTTATCAATTAACAAAATACAAAGTGAATGAACAGAAGAGAAATCTAAATCAAATCAATATTTGGCATGACCACCCTTTGCCATTAAAACAGCATAAATTCTTCTAGGTGCACTTGCATACAGTGTTTGAAGGAACTCAGCAAGGAGGTTGTTCCAAACATCTTGGAGAACTAACCACAAATCTTCTGTGGATGTAGGCTTCCTCAAATTCTTCTGTCTCTTCATGTAATCCCAGACAGACTCGATGATGTTGAGATCAGGTCTCTGTGGGGGCCATATAATCACTTCCTTGTTCTTCTCTTCCCTGAAGATAGTTCTTAAGGACATTGGCTGTATGCTTGGGGTCATTGCCCTGCTGCAAAATAGTTTTGGAGCTAATCAGATGCCTCCCTGATGGTATTGCATGGTGAATAACTATGTGCAACTATTTCTCAGCATTGAGGACATCATTAATCCTGACCAAATCCCCAACTCCATTTTCTGAAATGCAGCCTCAAATTTACAAGGAACCTCCACCATGCTTCACTGTTGCCTGCAGACACTCAGACACTCGGGCTTGTTTCCAAGGTTTGGCTTTTTGGCCGCAATTCTTCTTTGAAGACCACTTCTGGCCAGATTTTTCCAAACAGTAGATGGTTGTACCTGGTTCCCACTAGTTTCTCCCAGTTCTGAGCTGATGCCACTGCTGGACATCTTCCGATTTAGAAGGGAAGTAAGTATGATGTGTCTTTGATCTGCTGCACTAAACTTCCTTGGCTGACCACTGCATCTATGGTCCTCATCGTTGCCCATTTCTTTGTGCTTCTTTGAAAGAGCTTGAACAGCACATCTTGATACCCCAGTCTGCTTTCAAAATTTTGCCTGGGAGAGACCTTGCTGATGCAGTATAACTACCTTGTGTCTTGTTGCTGTGCTCAGTCTTTCCATGGTGGACCTGTGACATTAAACTGTCTTCCACAACGTTTATAGCAGAGTTTGGCTGTTCCTCACCCAGAGCCGTTTTTGCGACTAGGCACTTGGGTGCCTGTGCCTAGGGTGTCAAGCAGGAGGGGGCGGCTGCAGGATTTTTATTTTAATATTAAAAGCTTAACTCGTGACCTGACTGGCCAGCAGTCAGGTCACTTACAGGGCGGGGGGGGGGGTGTGCTTCACCAGCGCATCTTAGGCTGTAAGACATGCCCCCTGTTAATGGATTGGCGAGAACTGCTCATGTGAGCATATGTGGCCAATCTGAGAACTGTGGGCGTGTCTTAGCCTCAGTCTAAGAAGCGCTGCGGGGGAACGGACGGCAGAAAAGGACAAAACAGGAGAGGAGGGCAATGCGACCGCGTGCACATCCTGCAAAACCTCGCTTACAGGTAAGCTGGAGGAGGTTAAGATCGATATAGGCCTCATAAGGCAGGATATGCAGGCCATGAGGGAACGTATGTCCTGTCAGGTCCGTATTTCACACCGAATAACCACCTCTGTAAATTGAAAGCTGAAGGCATGCCTGGAGAGAAGTACACCACACAGAGTAATGTTTGGTACAGCTCCTCTCTCAGCCAGGAGGAAGACTGAAGAAAAACTTTTTATTCAGAACAAAGAAACACAGAAAGAGACACATGCCTCCTCCCAGAGATGTGGGAGTGCCCCAAGTTTCTCAGCTGTAACTTCAGACTCACTCTTCTTGCATTCCAGGGGGCGGTGTCTTCCATAGGTGTGTCCAACATGAACAAAGAACTTGTTATATATATATCAGTATATTACACAAAGAACTGAAATGTATATACATATGTGTGAGGATAATATTTTTCAAACAATATACATAGTAATGATCCCTGACAGTCCCCCCTAAAAATATTATTCTATCCCTGAGTCTTGCCTAGCAACCTACCACTGACCACTCGAACCAGGCGGGTAGGGGTTTGGGATTTCTTCACCAGCTTGAGACGAGCTACTCCTGATGAGTAACCCCCCTTTGTACCTGGACTTCCAAGGTGTCGGAGTGGTCCTAACTTTCCCTATTCTCCTCTGGATACAGGATGGTTGTCTTGATATAATCTACAAACCGCTGCTGGTTGTAATATATATAATTAATCCGGTCTACATTTTATTAACAGTAATAATTGTCGCACTGTCACTTACTGTCCTAATGGGACTTTTACCCCTGCAGATATAACAGGTCATGGGCAGCACAGTGACCTTCACCTCACACCTTCACATAAAACTCCTCAGATTGTAATTTGCAGCACCGTGGCATATTTACACACATTATAATTATAAACCTCAGACATTATAAACAATAGGGCCTCAACTAATAATCATAATGCTATCACCCTCAGGTTTCGGGTCCCATCAGTTCATTGCCAGTCCTGTACACCATCGTCTTCTTCTTCTCCTGTCTTCTGCTCTTCACTGACTGTCACCCTCAGGGTAACCCACACAATTGTGGAGTCAGACTACGTTGGTGTCCAGTGGGGGAGTTATTATTACCCCCTCCTAGCCACTTACTTATCAAAACACTTGATCCTGCTGACGGATTCACTCAGGTCTTTGGTCTTTACTTTGATCTTTGCTGATGTCATCAGGACTTGGTTTGGTCCTTCTCATCTGTCAGACAACGTCTCCTTTAGTTTACGTCATCAGGCTGTACATAGCACCTCATGTTGTGAGCCTGGGGTGAGATCCCACGTAGGCGGATTAGTGGAGTTGTATTGTGACTATCAAACCCTCCGCATCTGTACTCTTCCTCTGGCAAGTTACTTGTCTGGGCGGCCGCTTAGAATTGTGACACTGCCGTCAGTTCATGATAAACGCGTTGTAGTGGCTCAGGCTGCGCCTGCCGCATCTCAGTGATGGAGTTCATCGTGTTAAAAGTCTTTTAGTTCATATTTACTGGCACTTGCTGGGGACCCCCAACTCTCGTCAATTGTTAAAATAAATACTAATCTGGTGATAACATCATCCGCATACACTATAAACAGTGTTCTAAGTATATACAATATACAATAAACGACATCAAACACCTTTATATATATATATATATATATATATATATATATATATATATATATATATATATATATATATATATAAAAGGAAAAACTTCTCTGTTACAATGGACAGTGCACCTAGAAGATGTGTAATTTTTGGGTACTTCATTTGCACTTGGTGATACTCTTTCAGCAGGATTTGTACCTTGATCTCAGCTGATTGCCTAGAACATCTCCACCTCACAGAAACATACACAGATTCCACATGTTTATTTGTTCTCTTCGTGGGAGGCGGGTATGATAAGGTTGGCACCGGTCTGCCAGGACTGTTCTGTAGGCAAATCAAACAGCTCTAACAGAATTTAGCAGCAACAGCTGTAAAACCTGGGACATACCAATTAGATCTTACCAAATCGATCCTTGCAGTCTTGGGGCATATGTGAGGTCATACACCATCAATGCAAAAGCCATCAAGAGTGCCTTGGGTGGTACCGGTTTACCTTCCTTTATCCGTCCACATTCTGTCAGAATCTGGTTCTCACGCCTTCCGCTCCCAGTTGGATTCTTCCTGTGGAGAACAAGCTTTTTCATTGTATAAACATTAATTGATCTTAATCAAATAATTAATTTGAAGAAAAACATTAACAAATAGCATCTTTACATCAAACGTTCACACTGGTCAGTAACTAAAACTTACAAATTGATTCTTCTTCTTTATATACATATCTATACATACACATATACACTGCACAGAATTCTCTGCTCTAAAATTTCCCTTTCACAACAAAAATAAAAATAAACAAATAAAAATGTTTTCTAATGGGAATATTCCACTTCTGTACCTTTTATCTGACGCATGACTCTAATAGTCCAATGCTGAGGCTAGTCTAGAACTTTACATAAAACTTAACCTCAGTATTTAATATTCCCACAACCCTTCTTAAATACAGTTATTAAACAAACTAACCTTGGGACAATGTCTAGAGAACTGCTGACATCTTATCATTGTACAAACACCAGTTCAATACTTGGGATAAGCACTGTTCCCCCGTCACTTACACACAATGTCTGCAATGGGGAAGATATCGGCCGGGCTTCAGGCCCCCCCTGAGAACAGGTCTACACACACGAGCACATTGTCATACACTTCTACCTCCGGTAGTTGTATGTTCTGCAGTCGCTGGGACTGTTAATCTGGCAGGGCTGCACTTTTCACAGGTACCTTTGCTGTTTTACCTATGTCATGCCGTACGCACATCATGCCGGCTGCTACAAACCTAGTGGTGGCATTATTGTATCCAGGGACAAGCCAATTTACTGACACCTGGCCGCACATACCCTTGTTGTCAGTTCTGTCTTCTCTCGCTCTCTCAATTGGCTTACCCGATGATCCAATAAAGTTCCTACTACCAATGGGCCCATAATTGTGGGCGATGCCAAAAGCGTACCTAGAGTCAGTGTAAATGTCGGCCGTCTTACCTTCTGCCAGGTTACAAGCCTCAGCGAGCACCTCCAGCTCCGCTCCTTGAGATGAACAAGAAGGTGAGAGTGGTTTCTGGATGATTTACCTGGTGCCTCGTATCCTGTCTTGTACATACTGTATAATAAAATATCTCTTTATTACAAATTTACATTAAAAACCCATGTCACATATAGATAGAACATCTCAAAGGCGTCTTCATCCTCTAAAATAAAACCAAATGTTATACACTTCTCCACACTCATCTGATAATCCAGAACACTTTGAGAATCTCACTTTTATCAGGTTCTGCAAATACTTGATTAATACAAAAACAAATAAAAATAAAACATTCCTAAAAACTTTACATCAAATTAACAATGTCCAGACAATTTTTGTTTTGCCTTCTCCCTCATCTAAATCCATAAAGACTCGTGTGAGTGATGTCACCTCGCCTCCTGTGTAACTTTGCTGGAGGGGGATGGTCTCTTACACATAAACCAAAATTGTACCTGATCAGTTCCTTCATCCTTCCCCCCTTTGTGGACTCTGCGAGAGTAATGTAGCAGAGTTCAAAACTACATCTCAACATAACACTAATTTAACCCCCTGTAATGTACAACAGCCTGAAACAAAAATGACTTTTTCCTGACAAATACATTTGATCTTTACAATGACATAATTTATGTGTGAAATCAAAAACAAAACAATTGTAGTTAGTTATTCAATAAAACAGAAAATATTATCTCTGATAACATTAATTACTGCAAACCAATAAACTGTATATAAAAATAGGGAACGGTGGGGGCACATACATTTTCAAAACCCCGTGTCTCACAGTATCTGTAGTTTAATACATCTGAATTAACATCAAAACACATGAAATCTGATCACATCAGAACACATAAATATCGTAACTTTCATAAACAACAGCGCATGCGCAAAAGAGAAGAAATTTATTTAGGTTTGTAGACATTACTGATATATATATATCTAAAAGCAGTGCATATTGAAATCCTTTGTCTCATCAGCCCTGCAGACTGCACCCAGTCAGCCCCCCTCCTCCTCCCAAACACAGCACACTACAGGGGGGAGGGGGGGGGGGGTTACACACTCATTTCTCACAACTTCTAGTCTCACAATCTTAACACTTTCAATGCCGGCAAAACAACATACGTATCTGCAATCATTCATCACACCATTGTAAAGAAATTATCTAAACATCAAAAACATAATCTTTAACAGTACAATCTGTCGGCCACCATCTCTATATATTGATGACGTGTTGTTTCATCAGTGAACTAGACTGGAACTTCTGTAAATAGAAAAAAAAAATACTAATGACAAAATTAACGAAAGGCGAAATCAGTACGAAAGGCGATTATTTCATACTGATTTGGTTGGGCCGGGCGTGGCCACATCAGGGGTGGGTGGTGGGGGCAGCCTCTGCCATTGGAAACACATTGTGCAGCTGTGAGGGGGGGGGGGGTTCCCCACCCACAATGAGGACACACTCAACATGAGGTACGGAAGCCATTACCGGGCGTCGGCTGGTCCTGTGTTTTCTAATACATATAACATAAAATACCTTTCTTATTACTAACTTCCATTCATTTCACCAAATCATGAATAGGATCGGGTGATCCTGATGATTTGAATATGGACCGTAAACCATCCATTCTAACAGTCTTTATTATACACGTAACTTATATAACAATTTTCGGTCTACAACTCTCTGGTCTGGCCACTATATTACCTACAATTTAATACACGACTTAACAGTTTTTTTCTCAGTTTATACACCCCGCATATGCCTTATCACACGACTTATCAGTGTTTTTTCATTGTCTCACGTCTTATCGCACGTCTTATCAGTGCATTTCACCCCGCGTGCCCGCGTCTCACATCTTATCACACATGTACTTATGCCCGTGTGCCTATCCACGACTTATCACACATGTACTTATGACCGCGTGCCCCTGTATAAGACAGGTTATAATACTATCCACGACTGATCACACATATATATTGTGTCCGCGTATTTTCTATCAAGTCCCTAATTACCCAGAGGATGGTTAGTCGGGCGCGACTAAGGTCTCACAGGTTTTTTACCTCACAGCGGAAAATATCACCTCTGTCACCTGAGATAGTCCAGGAAATCAACAAAAGGGTTCTACAGATCGCCACAAGACTGTCCACTAACACAGATAAGACGAAGATTTATAAAATCAATTCGCTTACCGTGTTATTGCGGAGGTGATCAAATTCCTTCAGTGGGCAACTTTGAGTTATCTGTTTCACCCTGTGATTGTCGATTGTCCGGATTTTGATATTTCCTCGAGTGAGGTCCCATCTGGGGTGCCAAATGTCAGGTCCGTATTTCACACCGAATAACCACCTCTGTAAATTGAAAGCTGAAGGCATGCCTGGAGAGAAGTACACCACACAGAGTAATGTTTGGTACAGCTCCTCTCTCAGCCAGGAGGAAGACTGAAGAAAAACTTTTTTTTTCAGAACAAACAAACACAGAAAGAGACACATGCCTCCTCCCAGAGATGTGGGAGTGCGCCAAGTTTCTCAGCTGTAACTTCAGACTCACTCTTCTTGCATTCCATAGGTGTGTCCGACATGAACAAAGAACTTGTTATATATATATATCAGTATATTACACAAAGAACTGAAATGTATATACATATGTGTGAGGATAATATTTTTCAAACAATATACATAGTAATGATCCCTGACAGTCCCATGCTGAGGAACGCATTTCCAGCCTGGAAGATCGGATTGATCCTGTACCCAGGGCCTTATCAGCCTTGGAAGAAGCTGCAGAATTATGGAAGCAGAAATCTGACGACTTGGAAAATCGTCACGCGGTCAGCATGAGTTGATGCGGCCGGTTCTGCACTAATCACCGCCCTTCACTGAAGACAGAGAACATGATGGGTGCACTGCAAAACACCCACATGTTCTGTCTTCAGTGCCGGTGCCACCGCTCATTAGAGCAGCGCTGGTCGCATCACTTCATGCTGACACTTTTATTTATTTTTTATTGCCAAATTATCGTTTTGGTATCGAGAATCGCAATACTACACAAAGTATCGGTATCAAGTCCAAATTCTGGTATCGTGACAACCCTAATGTAATGTGCTGTCTTCAATTGTATCCAGGTCCTTAGGAAGCGGATACAATTGAAAGCGCAGGTGAAGCAAGGGAACCCTTCCTCATCATTCGGCACTTTCTTGTTGCGCAGGCAGTGTGATTACGTCTTTGCGCCGCCTGCCGTCGTTCTGCTGGAGCAGGCCTGACCAGAAAAGACCAGGCCTGCATCAACAGATAGTTTATTTGTAAAGGATTTACCAGACACAGCTTCTGTGTCGACGCCCGTGATTAATCAGTCTGCATCTGCTCCTAGGTCTGATAGAGTGACTCGATCTGCTACGACTCAGGCTGCTGGGCTGAGGACTGGAAGAACCTATCACAGCCTGTCCAGACGGAGCTAGCGCCTGCCCTCGGTCTATTTATGCCTTTGTTTCCTGCTT